>NW_009694130.1:50404-66582 GCF_000703405.1 Apaloderma vittatum
CCATGAAGAATTTCTTCCTAATGTCCAGCTTAAATTTGCCCTGTTGCAATTGAAACCGTTCCCCCTGGTTCTGTCCCTAATTACCTGTGAGAAGAGACCAGCACCAACCTCTCTACAATGTCCTTTCAAGTAATTGTAGAGCATGATGAGATCCCCCCTCAGCCTCCTCTTCGTCAAAGTGAACAGACCCAGCTCCCTCAATCGCTCCTCATAAGGTCTGTTCTCCAGGCCCTTCACCAGCTTTGTTGCCCTCCTCTGCACTCGCTCCAACACCTCGATATCTCTCTTATACTGAGGTGCCCAAAACTGAACACAATACTCAAGGTGTGGCCTCACCTGTGCTGAGTACAGAGGGACAATCACCTGCTAAACTAAGCTGCATGACATGAGATTGAGACGTAATGGTCATAAATTGAAATGGCAGGTTCTGACTGGATGCAAAGGGGGAGGAAAAAAAGTTCTCAGTAAAAATAATAAAGTACCAGAACAGGTTGCCCAGACAGGCTGTTCTTGGAGGTTTTCAGCACCTTATGGACCAGAACCTTAAGCAACCTGCTCTGAGTTCATTCATGACTCTGCTTGGAGCCAAGAGGGTGCAGCAGAGGCCTCACGAGGGCCCTTCCAGCCCAAACCACTCTGTGACACAGAGTCGAGAGGCCAGGTGTCTTGCTCCAAATCACATACACGGATTAGGATTTCAACCCATGTTTCTTAAATTCTGGGCATCTAAGTCAGTTGCTTGTCTCCTGCTGGCTCCACTGAACATCAACCTTCTGTCTTCAGGTGGAAACTCAGAAGGTCTCTTTAGTGTCTCCAAAACCACAGGAATACTCACAATAACAAGAGACTTATCCAAACAGACTGCTCCCCTCTATTACCCCTTGGTGGTCACTGCAACGGATTCAGGTCTGCCGCCTCTTTCAACTTCTGCAAAGGTACTAAAATTTTTGCCTTAGTGTCTTATTTGCTCAACTGTTCTAAACTGAGTGTAACTACACCAGGAAATGGGTATTAGCAAGGCAAAACTATGCAAAACGGGAATTGGAATGTCTGAGTCCTGCTTTTGTTTCAGGAACAGGGTACAAGATGGTAACAGTTACAAAGTTCTACTGCCTTAGCAATTGCTGGCACATCAGCTATCATTGTTTTGATCATGCCATTTCAGAAAAGAAAAACAGACTCCAGACTGTGAGGGAGGAAGGTTAAGAGGAGTGGTGACTTGTGTGCAAGGTCAAAGAGGGGACGTAGGGGAAGTATGCGACAGAATAAATAGGAGGCACCAAGTAAGGTGTTCCTGTTCATTTTCATATAATAAAAGAAAGAATAAATTCTCAGTTGAAGACTGAGAGATGTAAATGTGATGAAATAAATATTTTATTTTTTTTTACACAGTGCATATAACTGGCTGGTGATCTTTTGCCACTAAATAGCATGGCTTAGCAGAATTAAAAAAAAAAACAAACTAGAAATGTATGTGGATAAAGGCATGTAGAAAATTATGTTCAACAGAACCTTAAAATGCAAACTTTTGAGCCCTCATTCTTCAGAATATTGGGCAGTAGCTGTCTGGCATCATTTAGAAAAAATTATCTTTATTTTTCTGAAGCAGTGGGTATTATTTATTTACCATCTGTCACCTTTTTCATCTATAAAGTCAGTTATAACAATTTTAAAATACTGTACTTCCAAGCTCCTGCCCTGATCATACATTCTCCAGTGGAAGAATTTGTTGCAAATACAAATCAGCACCTCTCTCTGAGAGCTTTTCAGCAAGTCAGTTAATTCTGAGAAGTACTGAACATGACGAACGAGAATCCCTCTTTGTAATTAGGGAAGCGTATGGATGACCTAAACCCCTGAGGTTGCTGGTGTTTTTCACTAACTTTCGCTGCCTTCAAGGCATTAACATGTCAAACAGCACGCAGCACTCATGGACTCTTTCTTGCCAACAAAGTTCTGAACTTCCGCTGTTGCACACCTCAAAAGAAAAGTCTGCCCAACCTGAAAACATAACCCCCGTGGTCATGTCCTTTTCTCTGCAGGTCTCAGTAACAATAGCTCCCGTCAACTTTTCCCTCCCGGTGTTCTCAGTATCAGGCTACCAGCCTGCCCCTCTGAGTGAGAAAGCGCTGCCGGATACGTTTGTGGTACAGATCAGCGTGTTGTACAAGGCCCCTGTGATCTACGAGATCGTATCTGGAAATGAAAAGGGTAAGCTCCGTACATGAAGTAACAAGGGAGAGGGTGTGTTGAGCAACAGGCGCTGCAGAGATTTTTTTGGTTGTTTCTTCTCTCTCTCCTTTCACTTTTATCTCAGCCATTAATACTGGATGCGTATCAACCAGCGGTACAAATTTGGTATGGATCAGGTGCGGGCACATGACAGAATTTCTGTCAGATTAGAGAGAGCCACATGATACAGAACTGGCTGCGCCAGATGAGTGCTTTGTCTGCTACAGGAAGATCAGGCGGTACCTGGTCAGGCATAAAGTTATGGTGACTGGAGAAGGAATAGCTCATTCAACACAAAGACTGCTGACAGAAAAACTAACTCGACAACATTTTCTTAACAAATGTGAATGCGTAGAACGTTTACATGGTTTTGGTTGGATCAGTGCTTTGTCATGTGTCTTTAACTGAATATAGAGCTGATTTTATGGTATTGTATTTCTTTTTTGTGAAGTGTTTGGTATGAAGTTGTAGTCGCCTTGAAGTGATTTCCACAGTTGCTCATCTTCAGCAAGAACAGGACTTCATATGAAATAAAATAACTTCTGACTGAGACAGGGACAAACTCAGTGTTTCAGAGGAAGGTGGAGAGTGGTGGAGTGAACTTACTCCCCTTTGGTTCCCATCTGACCTTCTGAACTATTTGATTTTGTTAATTACGGCCCTGGTTATATGTGACATTCTCATAAATTCATGTTGAATTTTATTTTGTTCTTTGAAGAATACTGTAACATTCATATTCATAATGCATAGTTTGCATTGAAGGGTTTGTATCTTCAGCTTTAACTAATGAAATCATAAACAGAACAATTTATGTTTTTCTTAAACAGAGTATTTCTTTATCAATTCATCCACTGGTATTGTAAGAACAAAAAAGAATTTGACAGTGGAAGATTTTCCAATCATTTTCAATGTGCGAGCAACAGATTCATCTCATGCTGGCATATTTAATGAAGTTTCTGTGAAAGTAGAAGTTATTGATGAAAATGATTTCCCTCCAGTTTTCCCATCCTCTCTAGTAGAAGCAACATTGAAGGAGGTAAGAAAAATGTCATCCAAACTGAATGACAAAAGGCCTCAAAATAATAATTATTAACCTGGTCCATTTCCAAAATTGAGTGAAATACAGGTTTAATTATTAAACCTCTTTTTAATGTTCCCAGTTAGTTTAATGGAGAATGTTAGAATCACATTTCCCCGCCTTAGAAATTAATTTCCATCTGAAATATTCACATGGTAGGAATTGCGGGATGCCCTGTTGGATCAAATCAGATCAGGTCTCAAGTGGCTCTGCAAGTAAAATGGTGACATTTACTGTCAATCTTTATGCAATTAACATTTTGAAAATAGATTATTTGTTTTGAAAAGGGTAATTATTAGCCAAATAGTGTTCAGAGAGAAACATGATTTTGAAGTTGAGAACTTCCATTGAGTTTCTAGGAGTAGAGCCTGTTAAACATGAATAATTCCTCAATAGCAAGTCTGTTTGAAATCATGGTGATTTTTTCTTCCTGAAGTTTTCTGTTGTAGGTAGAGACATGGTGAGAAGTAGTTCTTTTTGTAAATGACAAAAAACAACCGATTCTGCTGAACAGGTTGTAGAATTTGGATTTTAAAATGTCTGTGCTATTGTAAGTGTATGCAGCATCTATTACATCTCCCTTTCACATAATTCAAGACATTGCAGCTCACGAGTCTCTGACAGCCTCAGTCTGTTCCTCATCCACAGAATTTATCCGCTACTCCGATTGTCCAGCTGAAAGCTCAGGATAACGATACAGGTAGCAATGGCTTGCTAACCTATGGCATTCTTAATGGAGGTGGACTAAAATTCAGGATAGATGAAGCAACTGGAACTCTTTATTCCACTGCCCCCTTTGATTATGAAGAGGAACCTACAGAGTATCAGGTTTGCTTTAGATTTCTTAAGTCTTCACTATTCAGAACTCTTTATCTTTCCCTTGGGTAACACGCAACACCTTTTGGTTTTGTTTAGCTGGATATTGCTTGATCTTACTTTGCTTCAAGCAAAAACATTGGGGAATTTGTTGGTTCTATATAAAAAGACAGTTTTAATTGACCAAATACTCCTTAAGTTTTTTTAGTCATTTTCAAGTGAGTTCATAATTTGACTATGGATTTCTAAAAATACTCCAAAGTTTAAAATGCACCAAGATTTTTTTTAATCTTTATGCAAGTACCTATTTGTATGACTTCTCATTACCAATAATTGTGTGGCTCACAGGTGGTGGTATATGCTGAAGATCATGGAATCCCTGAGAAGAAAAGAGGTTACTGCACAGTTGTGATAAAGATCATTGATGTTAATGACTGTAAACCTGTCTTTGATCCAGTGGCTGAATTCAGTGTAAATGAAAATGCACCTGTGGGATTCATAGTTGGAAAAATCACAGCAAAAGACAATGACACGGGAGACCATGCCTTTGTTCTGTATAGCCTTACAGGTAACAAGGAACTTTCTCGCTGCACTGCAACAGCTGTCACTTTGTTGTCTATACTGTTACAAGTGTAAATAGTATTATGTGTGTTATCTCCTAACTCCTTTCCACATAAGCCAAGAAGGTTCACTTTCACCTGGTTTGGTATTTTACTAATTTATGCTCATACAGCTTTCAAACTGATTGAGTTGGGAACGTCCTGTGCAGAAACTACAAGTTGTTCTGCTCTAAATCATACCCGATTCTCTAAAAAAATAATCTTTTTTTCAAAACTCCTGCCATAGCTGCAGTCAGCAGGAGTAATCTTGATGAAAAAAAAAAATGCCGATAGCCACCTCGAATGAGGAATAAGGATCTAGAGCCTAACTGATGCCTGCCTTGTAGAACTCGTTGTGCTTGTGCCGGGTATTAAATGCTGCTAAATTAAGCCTCTCCTCAGCCTGTGGATTGCAAGCATATCACAGCTTCTAGGAGCAGATATTAAATGGTATCACAAGTGTGTCGGGGACCTGTTTCATTATTGATGGCTGCTAGAGAGCTGTGGTTTTCCCCCTTGTGCTGGCCACCTTTACCTCTGCAGCAGGAGTGCCCCAACAGACAGCAGGTCACCTCTTCTGCCACCTCGGATCTCTGCCCAGGTCATTCATATAAAGTGTCTTTCAATTTCATTTTACGTTAATGTGCTGGTTCGTCAACTGCAGTGACTGAGCGCTCTGACTCGTGCTTCCTGTCCCATTTAACTGGGGTAGCTCATGGCATTGCTGTTGAGAAGAGCACTCCTGTTGCCTCGGCCCCTAAATCTGCCAGAGATGGAGATTTAGACCCCTCTGGACCACATCCTGCAGGAGCTAAAATGGCTGGTTTTTATTGAACAGGCCATCAAGAGCAATGTTTACACAGTTTATAGGTTTTTAGAGTCTTTTACGTCCAATACACATACAGACTTTGAGGTGGTTTTGGACAAGGGTGGCCAAACCCAGTGAAAATCGCTGCCAGGTCTTTTGGCAGTCAAACTGATTTCCCTTCAGGTCTGTGTGGCACTCAGTCCACTTTCCTTAGAGACATAATAAATTCAGTGACATCTTCTCTTAGAGATCTTAGAAGAAGCACTATCTTGTTACAGTTCTTCATGACTGTTGCAAGCAGCAAACATGAGACTGAATGTACAGAAGGTCAGAGGACTGTAAAAGTGCCCTGGAACACCTCTGATCTCCTCTAAGAGTTGGACAGGCTTGGAGGAACTCCAGTGTGGTGTCCATTGCCATTTGTGTGCCTCAAGCACTATTACTTTTTGAATATGACAGCAAAACTTGTTAATCCATTCTGTTGGCTCACATTTCAAATGCTCGTCTGCGCAAAATATTTTCTGTTTTCCTTCTACATTAACTATATGGTAGTTAAATATTTTTTTTTCCTAATGAGCTCAAGCCACAAGTAAACGTATAATTTAAGAGTGTGTTTCTAAGATGTATTCATGGATAATGCTTCTTTCAATATATCTCAGGTGGTGGAGGAAATATATTTGAAATAGATGAAATAGATGGCAACATTAAGATAAAGAACTCTCCAGACTATGAAAGCATGAATAAATTCAACCTTACAGTGAATGCAGTCAACAGTAAATCTGCCCCTTTCTTTCAGGTAAAAGTCTGTTATTGTAGTGAGTTTTCTATTCAGAGTGAATTTTGAACTAGTGGGAAGGAGATCTGTCAAAGATATTTATTGTACAGAATAGATTAGTCACCTAATCATACTTAGAGTCAGACTTTTGCAACCTTTGTCCTTGCTGAATAGTATTATACTCCATAATTACTGGAAATATTTCAAAATCGTGCATGATGGAATTTGACCCTAAATTGTTTGCAGACTGTATCAGGGAACTAGAATTCTTGCCTGCTGCTGTTAGTACTTTAAGCGCTGTGAAAATTTTTCATGGGAGAGAAAGTAATTTTCAGGAAATTGTTCTAGTTCTGCTGTATTTCTTTTATTCAGAAAGATACTACATACTTTTATTTAACAGTACTAGAACATGTGTGGTTCCTGTAACTCTAGCAGCTGTAGTAGGACATGTTGGCCTCTTAAATACATCCCATTCTTACTCATTCAGACACCTTTCAAGATGTAAATCCTACTGCAACATTGAAATCTTCCCTTTTTTGTATTAATATCCTGTATGCTGAGTTAACAAAATTAAACACAACACACTATTTTACTACAGCATCTGTGTAGCCTGATGTAGTTGAGAGGTGTCCCTGCCCATGACAGGGAGGCTGGATTAGATGATCTCTAAGGTCCCTTCTAGCCTAGGCCATTCTAGGATTCTATGATCTGCAAAGTCCGTTTTATACTTTTTGTTGCATATGTGGCTAAATCAGACATTCTAAATATTCTAAAATGCATGAAACCATTTTGTTTTCTAGGAAACTACTTATGTCACTGTTCTAGTGATTGATGTGAATGATAATGCTCCAGTGTTTGCTCAGAATTCCTATTCCGCTTCTATAAACATGATTAATCCTGTAGGTGCTCATGTCATAACGGTGACCGCTACCGACAAAGATCAGGTAACCACTCCTGTTTGATTTTGACACTGCTTTAAGCTGCAACCCAAATAGGCTTTCCTCTGTTCTTGTCCTGATTTGAGCAAAACACTTCTCCAGGCATAAAATACCAAATGTAGCAGAAAGTGAATTCTGATTGACTAACAGCACTGGGAATTGGAAATTAGGTCTCTTGATGTTTCTGCCTTGACATTGATGTACTCCCCGTCTTTGGGCATGTCAGCTATATTTGCCTTAATTTTTCCCTTTATTACATGAAGTTGTACTGGTCTTTCAGAAGTATACAAGGACTGAAGCAATTGAGTGTCTTTTACTTCAGAAATTCAAGTGGATTCAAAGCTAGGCATCAAATTGAACATGGAAGTGTTAGCTTACCAAAAGTCTCTGAAGTCTGGTACCCCAGCTAATTCCCACTGTCCCCAGTTTTAAAACCAATTTTGTTCAGTATCTCTCTGCGGCACTCATCCAGGCACCAGCAGAGATATCCAGTAGTCGATAAGGTCACCATGACAACATCACCAATAATTATAGAATTTAAAAGACAAAACATCTAGAAGTGACAAGATAGGTGTAGTAGGTGCCTTCCTATTGCTTCACACGCCGTTTTGGTTAAAATAGCTGCAGCTGTGATATGTTGCCACAAATAATCTGGCAGCGCCTTTTTTAACCATCCTTCTCAATGATTTTATATAAAAAGTGAAATTGTTGAGGAAAATTGCTGGACTCTGAGAGATCTACACTGAGACCCTGCCTGGTCCTCTGCCATGCAGAGTGGCCCTCATCCTCCCTGTGCCACCTTGTCAGGATTCTGGGGCAGAGTCCAACACTGAAGGCATTAGACTTTGTCCCTGTTCCTGAAATAATTATAAATCTACAGATTACTTAGGGACAACAGATGTTCGCGGTAGGGCTTGATCCTGCTGCTGCAGAGCCATGGAAGTACAGAACGCAACGCTTTTCAGAGATACAGAGTGAAGTGCGACAGAGCGAACCCCAGGGGTTTGTCAGAACGGCTTTTCTTGGGAAAGTGAAGTGATGTGCGTAGAGTAAAACGTGTCAGGCGCTCCTGTGGCAGGCAGGAGTAGGGCTCACTCTCACAGCAGTGGGGAGGCCGTGCTTCTCCTCAAGGCATGAACAGGATCCAAGGGACTTTGGCTTATTCTTGTTGACATCACACCTTGAGATGATTCTCTTTCACTACTCTGATTGTCCCTCTCCACATGTGTCCTTAACTTATTTTCCTTAGAGATTTATTTTTTTTCTTCACATTTTTACTGTGTAACGGGCCAACTGCTTGTGACTTTTCTTCTGCTTTGTGTTTTTATCGCACCCATCCTACCACAGCTAACCCCAAGTTTTCATTCTCAAAATAAATTCACCATTCTCAAATTCACGAGAGACGTTTAGACATTGTCAAATCTCCTGCTTCAGTGTTTAGCCTACCTTGCAAAGTTTACTCCCAGTGCGTGTAGTTTTCTTTAGTATCGCTATGGGATTTTTTTTTTTATCTTTGAACATTAAAATTAATTTGCGGGAATCAGGGGGCTCTGCTCTTGTGTTACAGCTTGAGCTCAAAGTAGCTTTGAGCCTGGTTCTAGCTATTTAAAACACCTCTGGCATTCTGTCGATTTAACCATGGAAATATTCAGATTCCAGCAAGTCTTGGGGCACTGAAATCATGTGGTCCTGCAAGCAAGAATTTCATGAAGTTGCTCTCCTTTCATGGCAGGGGCAAAATGGCCTTATTGAGTACTACATCCTCCCAGATCAAAACTCCAGCCAGTTCTTCCTGATAGAAGATATGAATGAGGGGAAAATAATTACTACTGGAAATCTGTCTAGATCTGGAGAGATCCGCCTAACAGTGATGGCTAGGGACAGAGGCTCTCCATCTTTAAATGACACTGCTACAATTACTCTCAACGTGTCCGAAAACCGTCCATTCGTTCCTCGGTTTAATGAGAGCGAAATCAGGTGAGGCTTTCCTATTGAGTTATATAACTGGTGCATATTCTCCAGGTAGTGCAAAATGCACTCAAAGTCAGTGAGCTCTAGCAAACAACTAGGGGAGGGGCAGGATTTTCCATAAAGAACTCGCTCTGAAAGAGTAGTATTTCAAAGCCTGCCAATGCAACAACTACTCAGACATTTAACATTATGATTTATCATTTATTTTCTGTATTAGTGTATCTGTTTTGGAAAACACAGGAGTGGATCACTTAATTTATGTTTTTGCTGTGGTTGAAACTTTGGGAACAGCGATTGATTACAGAGTTGTATCTGGCAATGAACAAGGTGAGTAGTGTTTCCCTTACTAAAGTAACAGAATAACCTGTCTTTTGTGTGGCTGATGTTGCTGTATGCAAATGAGGAGATGGAAAGCCAGGATAAAACTTTGTGTCATTTAAAAAAAAACCAAACAACAAAACCCACAAATTGCAAAAAGAATTTCTTTCAGAGCTCTTCAGCATGGACTTATTAGTCTTTGGCTAAAGAGAGTGCTATAACTTGCTGGAAAATGGGTTCCTGTGGTCTTAAGTGAGGATGATTTGCAGGCTGAGGGAGCCAAAATAGAAGTCGTAGCTAGCAAGCAGCTTCCTCCCTGTCAGTCATTTCTAGTCTATCATTTCCTTGCATTTGCACCTACATCAGGGCATCTGCCCTCCGCTTTTTTTGACTGTGCTGCGACTGCATTTGGCAAACACAGGAAAAAATAGTTAAAAACTGTGAGCAAACCTGAAAATCGGTGAAAAAGCAGGTGTGCAACTAATAGGTACAATTCTGTTTTCAAAGCGTGTTGTTCCTTTACATGTTTAAAGCCTGTTTGGTCTGGGACAGGACCCCAGCTGTGATGCCTTTGCTGTTCAGCCGGTGGAAGTGTTGTTGCATTTCACATTCTTGAGAGCAGAGGACTCATGGCAACATCTTAAGAGCAACTAAGACACAAGAGGTAGGAGGGGACACAAGTGAAATGTTAGCTATACCAACTGAAGTGCATGTTTTTCCTTTCAGGCCATTTTAGATTGGATCCAGAAAGTGGTCAGCTGAGAACAGCAATTAATTTGAACTATGAGGAAGTTTCTCAGTATGTGGTTTTAATTGAAGCAAATGATAACCTCTCATCTGCCGCAGAAGTCCAGCTTTCAGGTAACTTTTTGCTTTGAAGCACATTCTCAACTTAAATTGGGGCAATGACGCTGCCGCAAAGCCACCGCCTGAGCTGCCCTTTGGCAGTTGTGCCTTGCTGGTGTTTGTTGCTGCAGTTAACTCGTGTTTGTTCAACAGGACTGTTTGCTCAAAACGTGGCAATGCTGACAATCTCAGTGCAGGACGTAAATGAAGAGCCGGTGTTTTTGAATAATGCCTACTCCGCTCGGATACCGAGCTCTGTGCCGTACAAGTACCCGGTTATTACAGTTCAGGTGGAGTATATCTCTGTGCTCTTTGTGAGGGTAGAAATCTTTGGAAAGGTTTGGATTTGTTCCACAGTTAAACTGTGTTAAAGGAGCTGTTAAATCTGCTCTTGAAAGCTTGAGACTGATTTTGCCTGTCATCCAGGTTTAACATGGCGCTGGTGAAGGATGGGGTGTTTAGGGAGCTGGTCTGTGGGTCTGTCAGAAGAGCTATTGCAGTCTGTTCTGACTCATGCTGTTGTTGTGGATTATATACTGCACAGGCTGTAGTTCTCTCTTTGGCACCATCAATCACTTTGTTATCTATCAGCCCCCAAACGGAAATGAATCACAAAATTGAATATTTATCGTCTTTTCCTAAGTCTGGTGTTAGCCCTCTGTTCTAGCCTGCTGCTCCTAGGCTTGCAGCTGTAGAATCCTTCAGACTTTATGGTAAATGTAATTTGCCATTGGTCCCTTGGTCTGATTCTGATAGTTCATGCCCCACTTTTAGAACAATGAGAAAAATATGACAGCGCTGTCCTGGAATACTCCAGTCTTACAAATTGAAACTGCAGAGCTTACTGGCTGAAGAGCAATGTGCTGCCCAAAAGCCACAAAGTGAGTTTCACACGTGACCCCTTTTTCAAACCCAGGCCACAGATCCAGATTCAGGAGACAATGGACTTCTGCTGTACAGCTTAGTGAATAATCAAAGGAGTGAATTTGACATTGATGAAAATACAGGGCAGATTTTTACAGTCTCTGTAGCAGGAAAGACTGGAACATTTTATCTGGAAGTCGAAGCTGCAGACCAAGGCACAAGAAGACTCACAGCCCGGACAACAGTCAACGTAAGTGAGATTGCTATTTGTAGTCTTGATTTGCTTCCATGTCCAAACTCTACAGAGAGGCTACATTTGGTGATGACAAAAAAAATACTTAGCACCATACAGTGAGAGTGTCAGATACACCAGTATTTACTACATACTTTCAAGCCAGAATTATGAGGTTGCTGTTTCCATGGACATGTAAAAATATATTGGCATGAAGACTGAATTTTAGAGATCAATTATATCCAAGCTGGGTTTTTTCTGTTTTGTTTTTTTTTAATCATTACTATTATTACTTATTATTTGTTTTGGTTTTTAAAGTCAATCTAAGAGAGGTTACAAATGCTGTAGAAAACCTTACATGTGATTCCTTTCCTTTATTAGGTAACCATTGATTCCAGTTCCAGTAACAACATTGTGGTGATGGTACTTAATCAGAAGATCAACGTTGTTGAAAGAAACAGCGCTGAAGTAAAAAGGTATTTCGGAAACTGTGAAGCTTATTGTGATACAATAACTGATGACACATTTAGAGTCCCTTTGAGATAGGGATCTGACAGCCTATGGAGGAGGCGATACAGCCAGTGCCCGTGAAAAGCTAGGCCTTCGGTTTGATGCCGTTCAAAATAATTTGAGGGAATTCACAGGAATTCACCAGTTTTTACCTGGTGAGGCTTTGGCCTGAGCTGATGAACATCAAACAGGTTACTGGACCAGACGATATCATGAGGGCTCTTCCCACCTCACTGGTTCTGTGATCTTTATTTAACAACTAGGATAAAGGTTTTCATGGGTAGAAGGCTCAAGATACAAATGTGGGGAGACACAGGACAGAAGCCACAAACCAAACTCACCTTTGCTACAGATGAAACAATCCTCCTTGTAGCACATCAGCAAATCTTCTCAAGGAGGTCTCAGTGCCACGGTGTGAATGGCCACGCAACAATCAAAAACATATTTCGGCCTTTTTGGCATGTTAATGAAAATACAAGATTTTTTGTTTGGTTATATGTAAAAGTATATTGGAAATATTGAGTCCTGTGCTTTTGAGGGGGAATCATTTTGAAGGCTGAAAAAATGAGTTTGTAATGTTGATGCTCTTATGGCACCATTTTTTGCTGCTAAAAATTAAATGGAAACCCTAGACCTGCTCTGCTGCTTTCTTTGAAGCAGCTGGTACTAACTGCTGTCAGAATGATGGATGAGCTGTACCAATGGTCCCATCCAGTGTGAAAAAGGAGAAAACAATAAGGATTATGGGACTGAATTCCCCTTCTTCCCACCTTTACTGTTTATGATACTCTAAAGGTATCACTGCCTGTATTCATAAAAAATAACGTCAAGCATGAAAGGAGCCATATGTCACTCTGAAAAGCATGTGTAAATATATGACATACTATGCAACGTCGGTTATGAAATCTAGGCATAAGTGATGGGGCTTTTAACTCCTTCTTCCTCTAATTAATTGTTCAGTTATGCTAATGGCAACTACCTAAGAATTTTCAGGCTATGTACAAAAGTTAAATAGCATCTACTAATGAAAAGTGTATTTGCTTTTCAGTCAGAGACAAGAACTGGATTTTTTTTTTCTCTGCTACTCAATCGCTCAACAATATTGGGCAAATAACTTAATTCCCTTGCTGGTGACAATCCTGTATTTTTACACATTTAGATTAAACCACTAAGTATCTGCAACATGGTGTATTACGTACTACTTTTCTATCATTTTATTTCCAGAACAAAAGAATTTATCATTGCCCAGTTAATTGAAAATGTTTTCTTAATATGATGGCAGGGTCCTGGAAGATAAACTTACGTGGAACGTATACATCATTGACGTCGACTCCAATGAGTCTGAAAGAAAAGCAAGAAGCACCACTGATGTAACCTATGTAAAAATTATTGCTTTTGATGATGCAAACCAGGAGGTACCTGCAGAAGATGTAAAAAGGTCCGTATGGCACAGTCTGTCTTCCGGGTGTCAGAGCTCCCCTAGCTAGGTTTTGTTTCCCTTAAAATTATTAATGTCTCGGACAGGTTTAGAACAAGTAACATTTTATACGAGACTTACTTATCTCAAGCCTTAAATGGAATTTTTAGATTCAGAAAGCTTTCATTATTCACTGAAAGGTAATTTTCACTTTGTAAAAGACGTGATTAAGGCTTTTCCTCTGAGGAAAGCATTATTGGTATTTGTATGTGGATTTAGAGGCCACTGACTTCTCAAGTTCAATTTTCTGAACTTTGCAGCATTCTGACTCGTAAGCACCAGGGCTGGTTGCTAGAAAATGAGTTTTTCCCCTTTGGAAAAGGTCTTGGTGGACCAGGGCACTGTATTCTGTTATTTTTCTTTGCTATTCTTCAAGTCAAAACAAAGGCCTGAAAAATCATCAGCATTTCATTTGTCTATCTTCAGAAAACTTAGGGAGCAGAAGAGTAAAATTGAGACGGAACTGGAGGCGGTATTTTCAGCATCAGTTATTGCTGAAATAGAAGAGACTCCTGCAGACTCAGCAACTCCTGAACTCATTGCAACAATCGTGCTTGGGGTTCTGCTAGCCTGCACTCTCACGGCCTTCCTGGTATACGTAGTTATTACCAAAAAGAAAAAAAGGTATAAATAGTTTTGCTTTAACTATCCAATTTAGGCTTGCACCTAATAAGCTTACTTTAAATGTCAGCTTGAAAAATACTTATGTCATAAAGTACTGATGTTTGTGTAAATCAAACGGCCTGGCCTTGTACGGTAGATATTAGACGCCCTATGTGTAAGTGACAGTTGGTTTCTTCTTGTGTTTCGTCACACAGCAAGAGCAGAAATACTTTTTAAAGCAGAGAAATGTGGATAGTGGAAATTTTAACTGTGAAGAGGAGCACAAGTAGCTGTAATATCCCCACATAAGTCTCCTCTAAACCTGTGAATGCTGAAAACAAGGGAGGTTTTGCTGCTGACTTCAGAGGCAGCAGGACCGCCCAGCAGAGGAAAACAAATACGTTTCCAGGAGGGCAGTGGGTACTTACCCTGTTACCATAACAGAAAAATAGGGAATACTCCAAACTAATCCTCAGGATGATACTGAAAATAAAAGTCGTGTATTAATCTTATGACACAAGTGCTTCGTGTTCAGTTCTTCAAACAACTATAAAGCCAATCTTCAAAAGGAATGAACAGTTTAATGTATTTATTTTCAGAAAGTATTATCAACAACATTTGGTTAAGCAGCAGGCTGAAATTACCGGGGGAATTGATAATCTGTATGCAGCTGACCAAAATGGAAGTCGGACAAGCGTAGGGGAACTAGAGCACACGAATAATGTGTAAGTAGAATGCTGGTATCACACATCTGTAAAAACCACAAATTAAAAGATGTGGTTCTAATTTATTCTGGTAACATAGGATTTTCCTTGTATCTTTCACTGGTGTATAGGTCGATTTTTAAGACTGTTTACAACTGTAAATTAAAAACTCTACACAAGCTAATACCTTTGAATCTTGTATTGACAATTACAAGGGCAAATTCCTACTTTAATCTTTAACAAATCGTTAAGCTTTATGCAGAAAAAAACCATCAGGATACACAAAGCTACTGGGCAAGATGCCAGTAATTTTGAGATCAGTGTACGTACAGCCCTGCATGTAGAGGGGCTGAGATTTCTGTCACTTAACTATTTGCAAACTTACAGTATATGAATTCTCTTAACCCGCTTTCAGAGAAACTGAAGCAATAGTGTTCAGCAACAACAGATTCATGACAGGAGGTGATACTGGCAAAGATGTACTTCGGGATGATGAAGAACAGAGTTACCTTGAGACATATTACAAAGGTGAACATAAAGAAAATGTAGCATCTGAAAAATCCGCTGAACCTAGAACTGTAAATGCCCAGCCTGCTGCAGAATTCACGACAAAACAGGTAATTGGCTTTTCAATTGCAAAGAATGGTGTGGGGAAAAAAAGTGAAGTTGTGATGGAACTAAAAAAAAAAAAGGGGCAACCAACTTCTGTGAAATAATGAAAATCTCTGAGGAGGAAGCGAGTTTGTCCCTGCTTAGGATGAGGAAGACTTTGTGATCCCAAGGAGAATGGTGCCTCTTTTCCATCTTTTCCAGAATATGTAAAGGGTTCTCATGGGCTGCTCCAAAAACTTGCAGCCTTGAAAATGATGCTTTCTTTGTGAGCATCAAGTTATGAAAGTTGTACAACTTCTTCTGCTTAGAATTTGTCCACACTCTACCCTTTGTAGCTTTCTGCCTCATCCGTGCTGTTTTCTTGCAGGACTCCTTTCTCACAGGCGGAAATCAAGGCTCAGCTTTTTCCATAACCCCTGATCTCAGAGCGCACACCTCTGATAAAGAACTGAGAGGAGTGAAGTTTTCAGAAGTGGCAATTATTTTGGACGCAGAGCCTCAAGCTGATGATTCTGATGATGACGATCCTCGTGATAATTAGCCTGATATCAATGATGTATTTTTTGTTGACTAAGAATGCATGATAAGGAAAATTTTTAGGCAAACCCCAGTGACACTCACTGGAACAGTAGAGAATTAAACAAGCTGTCAAGAATATGGGCGTTCTGTCCACATTTTAGTTCCCGCTGCTCCTGGTGTTGGTGGTGCGGGCGATGGGCAGGACGGGCAGGGCTGTACGCGGGGCTCTTTTCCCCGTTTCGTACCGCGCGTGCGGAGGGGAAGCCAATAAACCCG
>NW_009694131.1:0-13503 GCF_000703405.1 Apaloderma vittatum
GAAATGTCTTGTGTGTGTGTGTCAAAACGATGCCATTCAAAGGTGGGCTTAAGTTACTGAACGGAGTTGAAGCGAAATCCACCGTTTCAGGGAGGAAGACCCCGCCGTCCTCCCCAGAGCCACGGCAGCGGCTCTCCCCCCGCCCACACTGAGCTTCTCCGCGCCACGGAGAAACGACAACCATCAGGTCTCTGAAGACACTCAGTGCGTGCGGATCCACCAGGAGGTTTTTCCTTCGCATCCTTGGCCCACACAGAGCTACCCGGCAGGTGGGCAGGGATCTGATGGCCACACACGCCTGACAGAGCGACACCGTCAGCGGTGTTCCACCTCACGCATCAGCAGAACATTCCCCCGGAGCCATCTCAGAGCGTGAAAGGTTGGCCATTCCACTTCCCTTCAAAGAGGGGGACAGATTTGGACCCTCTGCCCATGTTTCTCCGGCACAATCTGGTGGTAGGTTGTGCACTAGTGCCCAGAGAGTTGCTTGTGTTCCCACGTGTCCTTGTCTCCAAACACAGGCATCCAGGAGCTGGTGGAGGCATCTCCAGTCATCACCGTCCTTGGAGGTGGTTAAAAGACGTGTAGGTGTTAGGGACACGGTTTAGTGGTGGACTTGGCAGTGTTGGGTTAACAGTGGGACTCAATCTTTTACGTATTTTCCAACCTAAACAATTCTATGATTCCATTATTTGAAATTGCGCCAGTTTGCATGAAATAATAAAAGGTTTGTAGGACTCGATTGGCTCAAGCTAATTCCGTAAGCTGACGTCGGATCTCGCTGCTTGGGACAGTCAACAGGGCACGGGGGGAGAAAGCAGGGCTTGGTGTTTGCTGCCGTGAGAATTTAAGCACAACCTGAAGAGTAGTAGAGCTTTAATGGGAGAAAAGTGGTGAGAGTCCAAGGTGTTATATCATATAGCTGAGTCATTAGAGAATTCTTGTGGGAGATGGAAATGTTAGTTCCTTCAGGCAGAGAGGAGATTTGAGTCTCCCATGTTTGGTGAGTGGTGTTTCATCACTGAGATGCTAAAAAAGCTCCATTTTGTGAAAAGGGTGAGTATTCAAGGTCACACACACAGTGGGAGCTTTTGCTGCCTGTTTCTGAATTTCACCCTTCCACTTTGCGTCAGCCTGTTAACCTAGCTTATCTAGCTCTCACTCGGTGTCGTTACACAGGTGGCTTTGAGAAAATCCTGTCTTTTGCAGCCTGATTCCTTTTATGTCTGGAATGTAGGCATTGAGCTTGGGTCTCCTGGTACCTGAAATGCAGAGTTGAACCCTGGCTCCTTCCATGGTTCTAGGACACTATGCAGACAGTGTGAAATGATTAACATGTAATTAAATACGATCTTGACTTTTTTGATAGCAAGACAGTATTATTTTTTTAAAACTGATCAGGTAGAAGAGCTTAAAGACCATACCATGGCAGGGAGGTTGGAACTAGATGATCTTTAAGGTCCCTTCCCACCCTGACAATTCTATGATTCTATGACCATAGTACCTGAACATGAGCTCCCTGCAGGAAGGAGCCTTCATGTAACCCTCATGGATTTCAGGAAAGCATCACAAAGGTGCCCACAGTCTGTTTACATCTTGATGAAAGCTGAGGCCTTACATATGTCTTTAATGATATTCACACACGTAAACATTTTTGAGATGAGGTTGCAAGCCAACTTCCATTAGAGATTCTTGCTTTGTCCGCTTATAACTGTCCCAAAACAATTTCCTTGAGGAATTAAGTGTTCTTTGATTAGTCGCAGCTCAGAGATGAATTTTTGAATGTTTGAACAGAGTCCAACTACTTTTAAAGCATATAGGCTACGAACATGGATGAATCTGTTTCTAACCTTAAAAATTTGTGCAAAAGCAACTCTAAAAGGATTGAGCTATAAAGTTTTTATGCACGTAATAGACATCAACAGGCCTGAAAAAGAACTAACGCAGTAGTATTGTCTTTGGTTAAATGTTTGCTTTTGCCCACACTAACCATTTTGAATAGTTGGTAGTCGTAT
This sequence comes from Apaloderma vittatum, assembly GCF_000703405.1. Lineage (NCBI taxonomy): Eukaryota > Metazoa > Chordata > Aves > Trogoniformes > Trogonidae > Apaloderma > Apaloderma vittatum. The sequence goes on from NW_009694131.1 coordinate 2,016, forward strand.
GGGCTTTAAACTTATTAGTATGGCACATGAAACAGTTCTTTAGATTGGGTCCATATAGTTCTCTTCTTGTACAAGAGAAACTGAAGGAAAAATGAAGTTTAGGTAACAGTGTTAACTTACCTACGTAATGTGTTCACTGGTCAGTTAACAATCCAAATGACGATCTAGACAGCTGAAGTGGCGTGCTTGAAATTATTTTTTTAATGCTGTTCCTAAATATGAATGTTTTCATATTACACCTTTTTTTGCATAGCCATTTTCATCAGGGGAGTGCTTACACTTTCTTTCATTTTTTGTAAGCCTTAGTCTAAGCATGAAAATGGGATTCTCTAAATTAAAGATGTTAATTCCCTTTCATATCCATTAAGGTTTTTAAAATTAAAATCAAGCCATTGAAATCGATAATTTAATTGTTATGAATTGTGTTACTCGATTGTCTTTTGAAGTGGGAAAAAAAATGTAACCGTACACCTCAATTTACAAAACGCCAAACATTTCAAAATTCAGCCACAACACAACTGCCCACCTTTGCATATGGGCGGTAAGTGAAATTATTAGTTATCACAAACAAGCCCACCTGCTGGTTTTTAAGGAGCTGTAGCCATCGGCTGGCTGCAACCAGAGGTACTTGTGCCATCCCTGGATGGATCCAGCACCTTGCTTGCTGTGGTCGCTGCCCACAACTACAGAGGTGGACAGTCCCGTGAGTCCGTTGTTACCTCGGGTGGAGGCTGGAGGCTCGCTAGGATAGAGGAATCCCCTCAGATCCTGTCTCCTGCGTTTCTGCTCCCCAAACAAGCAAGCACAAATGGACTGGGTGCAGCCCTTCCTGCCAGGGAGGGAGAATGAGTGTCTATCTGGAAAGACTCTTATTTCAACCTTAAAATCTAATCATGTGGGTTAGGGCGAGAGAACTAGATCTTCACAGGGTAAATATTTAGAGATCTGTCTTCCATATATATTCCTTCAGAAAGGAAACAAGAAGCATTGTTGCCACCATGAATTCTCTCAGGATGTCGGAAGAAGCTGGGGTTTATATTTTTTTCTTTCTTTGGCTCCTTTGCTGTTTGACACAGTTGTATGTGCTCGTCCTAGCATATGCAGTAGTTTACGTCTTTGTACAGAGTAATTATAAAGTGAGCAAACAGGAATACCGTGAGGTTTTTTGCTCAAGACAGTCAGAATCATGGCAAATCAGCCTGACGTGTGTTTTAAATCCTGTATGACTTCTTCATAAATAATTTTTAAAAAACTTTAATGAGAAGAATTACTTTTTATGATAAGAAGCTGCCTTTGTTCGGTTAGACAGAAGGCTTTTCTGTGTTCATTAATATTGCTGACTGTAGTCTCTAGGTTGATTTATAAAGATGTATGCAATTTTTTTCTTCCTTCTTAAGGAAATTCTCACCTTTCAGCTCTGAAAAAAGTTGTAATTCTGCTTCTGCATTTTCTTAAAAAATTCAAGTCAAGTCTTGATCTTCCCTTCTTGTTTTGTTTTTAGTTGGCTGGTTAGTTGGTTGGTTGGGTTTACTGACTGATTCCAAAACGCCTACTGAGACATTTTTCAGTCTTTATTTTAATTCCTACGAAATAGCGCTGAACTTTTTGGAAAGGGAAGGTTTTATTATATAAGTGCTTGCAGAAGTCGACAGATCTAGTAATCTTTTTTTTAAAAAAAAATCAGCTTCCTTTAGACTAGTCAGGTCCACTCTAGTGCCACTATACTAGAAGTAATACCTTTCTAGATCATCTAGAAAAGTTGTTTTAAAATATTAATTATACCTGTACTTGGGGAATGTGGCCAAGTAGGTGGATTGGGTTTGATTTGTTTTTTTTTCTTGTTGGTTTTGTTGGGTTTTTTTTAATGGGGATTGGAATGAAATTCAGATTTTATGAAAGACTTCTAGAAGTTTTATCATCCCCTTAAACTGTGTAGACTGTAAGTGTCTAGACTATGTGCACTGTATTGTGGGAGCGAGGGTTAAAAGTAAATCCTCCACCAACCCCTGACTGATGCCTTACCAGCCAAAACACCACCTTGATTTTATCACTGTTATCATCTTGCTCTCCTTTACTTGTCAGTTTTCACTTGTGTTTGTAGTCAGCTAATGAAATTGCATCTTACAGAAGCGCAAAGTTCTGGAAAGTATTTCTCAAATACCTCAACTTGCAGCTGTAATGGATGCAGTGCCATTATAGTCTGAGATAATTTATTTAATTGTTTGTAGAGTACAGGTCTTAGATTGTTAACTGTTTGATCTTTGATTAGTCAGCCAAGCAGTATATATAATTAAGCTGAAGGTCAAATAAAATAGATGATCAAATCATTGAAAAATAGTCCAGTTGTTAAATAGACCCTTCCATATTTTTAGCACTGGAAAAATCCCTGAGCAGAGTAGCAAGTCAACCAGATTTTTAGATTAGTTTTAGTTTTTGTGAATTAGTCATAAACATTTGCACAGGACTGTTTAATGATGTTGGAAATGCGAGCTCTTAGTTTGCAGTTCCCAGTCACAAAGACTGTGTGGAATTGTTCTCTTTTGACTGATCCTAACCCCGATAGAGGAGAGCACTTAGGAAAATGCTTTGTTTAAGAACAGGCTTTGTGTCCCCTGACTACACTGGGAACTTGGTGATGTCTAAAAGTTCTGCAGTTTATGTGTGATTTTCTTGAATGATCAGATGTGAATGTGTCTGTTGCTGAGGCACAAATCTCAGGCTAGGAATAAATAAATCGAGCACCAGGCTTGTTTGGTGGAGAATTCTTCAGAAAAGCAGAATATGTAGCTAGTTGGTATTTAGCACAGCCACACAATTTTTGTCATTACATTATGACATAGTGACTGGAGGCAGATGTCCTAGTTGTGAAGGGTACAGAGAAATCCTTCTTACACTCATTTAATTCTCTGAATCTCGTATATCTGATTTCCATCTCCCTTTTGGCTGGTGTCAACAGTGTTTCTTCCCATCTAAAACACATTCTGTGGAAGCAAATACTTGTTTGCACAAATCCAGAATTTTCTGTTGTGCAGTACTTGGGCAAACTTAAACTTTGGGTTTTATATGCATTAGTTGTAGTGTAACTGAGCTGCTTTACTGAAAGCAAACGAAGACTGGTCATGAGCGCAGCAGAAGTAAACACCTTTTTTAGGAGTAGTCGCTTGGTGTATTTTTCCCTACCTCCAGTAATAAAAATCACCTATGCTATATTGTTTCTCTGCTAAAGGATGAACAAACTTATTAATAAGAAATTTAATTCCTCCACTTCTGTGAGGTCTTTGGTTTGTTTCCCTACCTGATAATTTTCTGACGCCTTCTCTTTGATTATCTCTGCATTTTAAATTACCATATGTGACACTTTTGCTTCTGCACACATACACTGACAAGCACTGAAAAGTCAAATTAAGTGTCCTTGTGACAAAAAAAACAGTGGGAAACAGGTTTAGCTTTTCCAACTCGAGTACCAGAAAAAAATTGACTTTATCAATTTCAGCAGAACAAAAGATGTACAAAGTCCTGACAGTTCAAACACGTAGTCAGAAGGTTAGCTTCAGTTCTTCTGGCTGTTAACTTTGGTCACTCACCCCCTAAAAACTTAACATTAAAAGTGTAAATATTTGTAGGCTCAGGAGACAAAAAGATGAGGTATGTGCTAAGGTGTGGTCTTACAGAGCCTTAGGATTAAGTTGGCTTTTAGTTGGTAATACTGTTGAGTCGTTATCAAGAAGAAAATTACTCCATATGCTGCCAGATCGTGCATTCTCCAATATTTTTTGAAATACACTGTTTGTCTGATAAGAGTTTTGTGTCTTTGCTTAAAAGCCAGCCCTGCAATATTTCACTGCTTTAGGATCAAAACACATTACCTCATTTCCAGCTTTACCATTTGTTAAGGCATTTTAACTGTTGTTAGTAAGAGTCCAGAAAACTGCCTGTTTTAAATAGGGCATCAGACAAAAAAAGAGCATGTTTCTATTGGTTAGGAAGTGCTTTATTTCAGTTCAGTCTTATACCTTTATTAGTAATTCAGCATGGAAGGGCTGATGGGAGTTGAAAACCCATTGGGGTTACTTGCCACGTCTCACTACTGACTGAGTTCTTAGATAATAAACAAGGGAAGGCAGAAATAGTGTCAAAACTTGCCTCAGACTGTGCCGATCAAGTAGCCCGTCCTACTTGAATAAGGGGCAGTATGTCAGCGTGACTGTCCCCTGAGACAGAACACAGCAATGCTGTAAGCGAGGGAATTACTTCCCACAGCTAAAACCCCTGCTCTATGTCTCCCCAGTGACTCAGTCCTCTCTTTCAAACCATCTGTAAGGAAGCAAGAACAAATCATGGCCAACACGCATGATAAATCCAGCTTAGAAACATCCAGAGCACTTGGTCTCAAATTGATGGGTGTCCTCTCAGCAGCTGGCAAGGATGGTCAACAGGGAATCGTTGGTGAGAGGACTTCTGACAAATGCCTGTTGGTGAGGGCTGTGGGAGACAGTACTTTTTTGTTTTATGTATAGAGGAAGGGCATGTAGCAACAGGACGAGAGGCAGTGGTTTTAAACTAGAGCAGGGTAGATTCAGGTTAGATGTTAGGAAGTTGTTCACCATGAGGGTGGTGAGACACTGGCACAGGTTACCCAGAGAGGTGGTGGAGGCTCCATCCCTGGAGACACTCAAGCTCAGGCTTGATGGGGCTCTGAGCAACTGATCTAGTGAAAGATGTCCCTGCTCACTGCAGGGGGGTTGGACTAGGTGACCCTTAGAGATCCCTTCCAGCCCGACTCATTCTATGATAAGAAGTTAGTAGGATACAAATGAGATTCACAGATGTGAAGATGAGACGTGGTGTGGAAACCAGACAGGTTCAGGAAATAACATGTGGATTTAATATTTCCAGGAAAGGTATATTTGCTTTGTTCACACACTTCGTAAACATGAGATTAGATATAATTGTGTAATATAAAATGGATGCAAAGTAACTTTTTTAATATTTGGTGATATTTGTAAAAATACTGTTGCTGGCAGACCCTAGGAACTGTCATAATTTAAGGGCACTGTGGTACTGACTGGAAGTATATTGGAGAACTGAAAATAGTCCAGAGAAATGCAACAAAAGTAGTGTTGGAAGAAGCCGGGGTTTGTTTTGCAAGTGTCTGCAGGTCAAGACATTAAATCACAAGATAACAGTATTTGATTTTTAAAGGAGGCAGATGATAACGGTTGGACTCTTAAAGGTCTTAGAGGTTTTTTCCAACCTGAATGATTCTATAATTCTAGGATTTTTCAGATCAGCTTCAGTAAGGTACCCAAATTAGAAGTGTTGCTGTAAAATTTTTTGTAGGCAACGGAACGTCCATCTACAGCCTCTGCGTCCTCTGGAGCTGCTCATTTCTCTCCATTGCCTGCTAGGAGAGCCTGGGGGAGTTAGATGTCTAGCGTGTGTTGCTCAGTGGGGAACTAGAGGTGTGGGGAGGTATGGGAGCCAATGGCATAAGAAGAAGACTTTTTAATCTTCTAGTCTGACTTTTTAGACTTCTAGTCTGAATATCGGAACAATCACTTTTGAAGACATGTTGGACACCAACCATGAAATACAGCCTGTGAGAAAGTGATAGAAAATCATTTACGGGGACACTCAAATTTAGCCAGGATAAAATAATGGAGAATTGCCTGTAGAGAGTAATCCTATGCTGATCGAGAGAGGGCTCATATAATCTGTAAGATTATTCCTACCATTAATATATACAATACTCTGCCAAAGGACAATAATCTATAATTTAAGACTCTTACCTGATACCAGGATTAAAGTGACAGATGATTATCCAGTGCAGGAAAGATTGTGATTTTATTTCTCAACATTCTACTGGGGAATAAAATCACATTTTTTATATAGATGAATCTATGTATGTATATAAACGTACATGTATCTGTAAATATTTATATATGTGGGCTTATATATCAATATATATATTGTATTACTGATATATTTATAGCTATATATAGTGTTTTTTTCTAACTGAAGCTTGATGGTGCTTTCAGTGTCTGCTAATTGACACTGGTGCATTCCCCTGCTGTCAGATACCATTAGCTGAGGATGCGCTGAGCTGGGTTCAGCCTGGCCTGGGCAGTCAAGAGCTCCTTCCATAGTTTCTTGTCTTCATCCTCACAAAACAGGGCAGCTCGCTACAGTCTGCATAAATGTGACCTCCCAGACCAAATGCTGGCAGGTGGATGAAAACAGATTTGTGGGTTCAGGCTTGGCTTTGTGTTGCAGACCTTCCCTGCTCTTCTTTGCTCTGGCATCCACTCTGCTTGGAGGTGGTGATGCTTCATGTTGATTTAAAACTTGTTTAAGAAGACCAAATCTGTTTTCTATAAATTATTTCATCATTCAGCTTCTAGCAACTGTCCTTTAGCCTGTCATTTGAATTTTATACCGTGTTGCTGACATGCACTTGTTGCTCTGCCAATTCTTTTTTTTTCTTAAACTGTCTTCTATCCTGCTTTTCACTTCTCCTTTTGATCAACTCTTCTTTCTGATGCTTAGATTATTTTCTTTCTCTGTAAAACTTCCCCTTAGCTTAGATTAGCCCTAGCACATCTATGCAGAGCTGCCACCACGTTCAAAATACTGCGTTCAGACTTCCAGTTAGACCAGCTTCTCAGTTAGGGTCACTGAAAGGTTATGCGGCTTCTCGGCTAATCCTCTGAGGCCTAGAAACAGGTTTTTCAAGCAGAATAAATAACTCTGCTGAGCCATTACGCTCATTACAAAGTGTTAAATAGCTGATTTCAGTGTTTTTGTAGACAATGATGAGTGAATACTGCATTTTGTTTCTTTTTTTAGCCTGCTTTCCTAGGGAAACAAAGCTTACACAACTGTTCTGCCTGCCTGTCCTTGTCTGTCAGCCTCTCTTTAATAACTTTGAACCTGTTGGTTGATTTCAGGCTGGGATAGGGATCGCAAAGGTACGTAAGCCCTAAAGTTCACATGTTTCTATGTCTTTGGAGAGGACAAAGTCCTAACGCACCACTCTTACAGGACAACAGGCATCGTCACGGCCATTCGGGGCGGCAGCAGCCACGGCATCGCGATCCAGCATGCGGGCTCTGGCCAGTCGCCGCGTGTCCCTCCCCAGAGCCAGAGAGCTCTGAAGAAGGGAGATGTTCTGCTGAGGAGAAAAGCATTGATGAAATGGGAAGGAGGAAGGCCTGCTCCATGTGAGGGGTGCAAGTCTGTAGGCAACCAAGTTTCATTATTGCTATTGTTTGGGGAACAAGTGTCTTTATGACAAAGACAAAAGTGTGCAAAAAGTTTCCTTCCTAGGAGTCTTTCTCTTTTTGGAAAGAATGGATGCACGTCATAGACTCACAATGTGTGTGTGTGTGTGTTCATTTTTCACTTGGGTGTCTCAGTCTTGGATTTGGGTCACTAGGTGCCACCAAAATACACACAGGAGAGGTTAATAATATTGCAGCAAACGTTCTTTGGTATTCTGGAGATGGAACCTACAGCTTGCAATTTTCAGAGCCCTCCTAGACTTTCATGTTTCCAGCTCCTCAGAGCCTTATCTTCTGCTCACCATTGCTGCAATTTTCAGCTGTTTATTCTTGCAGGAGGTTAGTCTCCAGATATCCAGATATTCAATATTTGTGTTCTCTCTCTCTCTTTGTGCTGTGGAAGATGAGACTTTGCAGCTGCTACTTAACAGTCTTCATGCTCTAAGATGTTAACATGTTTGTGCTTTACCTCTGGTGGTCAAGATCTGAATTCTCAGTCATGACCACTAATAGCAAAAAAAAAGGTTAATCATCTGATTCACAAGCGATAACAGTGCACATAACTACAGTGTCTTGAAAAAACAGTCACGGTGGCAGCTAATACAAACAAACTAGAGAACAAAATATGAACAGCTAAATGAATGCTAAAAAAAACAACTAATGCATCTGGCATCCAGAGCCGAGAGTTGCTATATCATATCTGAAATGAGTTGCTGGTGGAAGTGAATTCTAAATAAGGTAGAGCTAAACAAGTCTTTCTGTCAGCAACAGATTTAATGAGGCGTATTTCCTGGGGGTTTGCACTTCATACTTGTCTTCTCCATTGTCTAATACAGCAGCAACCTTCAGCCAAGGTTTTCTTGTGTATGGGGCACTCCTAACCCCTCTGATGTGGAGTTTCTCTGCCAGTGGCTGTACTAAATCAAACAGTCCCAGGCAACATTTCTGGCCACTTGAATTCAATCCTCTCTACTGTTAAACTGTCCAAATGGTGCTTGGCACGGTGCTGGTCTGTGCCCATAGCAGTCTCCCAAATGGCCCCTGAGCGCAGTTTGGGAGCAAGCTTTGGCTAAGGTGATTTCCAGCAGGCAGTTTGCATTTGGCCACCCTCTTTCGGAGGGCACAGTCCTTTAGTTGTACATGGCATAGGCTGTTCATGCGTGCTGCCCTTCGTGGCAGAATATGGTCGTGGAAAATTTGATGTAGGAGTGTAGACACATTCTCTGGTGTCTAATAGGAATTATATGTTTTCCTCGGGACTACTGATATGCTCATAGAGCTTTTATCCATTAGTTAACTGCCTGTTTATACAAATCAGTGGGAAATAAGTGTATTTGTAAGAAATCTCTACTCTGCTGTCAAATTTATCTGGAAGTGGCTGAGAGCTTCAAAGTTATTAGTAGGCAATGGACAGTGATGGGAAGGGGAATTCACAGGCGTGTAAATGTATGCACGCATTTGTGTATGTAGGGGTGCGTAACATAAGGGCTGCAATCACACACCTTTGCTAAGGAAATCGGGATAGAAATGTGGTGGACAAACCCAAACAGGTCAAGTCTGGTGGAGTGTGCTCTGTAACCAGTCTTGTCTGTTTTACTGGCATTTAAGTAAGGTGAGCTGCAATTCCTCAGGCAACCTGGCCCTTTGAAGCTCTGCATTTGCTCAGGCCCCTTGAATTACTTCAACTGTACTGAACTTCAAGCAAAAAAAGACCACTGAGAACTAACATATGCTTTTTGAACACGTTTGACTACACTGGGTAGCGAGCAATCTATGACTGTGGGTGTGCACAGTCGTACGTGAGCTACCACTAAACCAGCCTGGAGACTCTCTGCCGTGTAGTAATCCGAAGCTCAACACAGAAGGTAGAAGCCACTTGAGTGATGGGGTAAATTCTTGGTTGGTGAGCTTGTCTTGAGCTAATGCATGTGTTAGCATATGTGAGGTGGCTCATACAAGGTTAGGTCAAGGATATCACAATACAGAATCACAGAATCATTAAGGTTGGAAGAGATCATCAAAGTCCAACCACCGTTATGACACATGTCAGAATGGCCAGTGCTCAAACAGTGCCAGCATGCTGCAACAACCTTAAGCTTGTGCTGTTGTGCTCTCCAGCCTGAAGTACCCTCCTGCCTTTTGAAGTTGCAAAGAAAACCTTGAAATTACGATCCACCGAAAACTTGGGCCGCAAATCTTCCCAAATCTACAGGCAACTGAACCAAAGGTTGCAGGCAGCAAGGAGATAGCTTGTACTTTCTGTGGCATGAAATCTTCAAGGGGAGGGTTTAAGAGGTTGATGATGTTAGCTGGTTCACATCTGGTCTCTTCAGTAGATGTAGTTTATGTTCACAGCCTGAACCTGCTTCTCAGTGCTTCCTTTGATACATTATCTTTCCCTTCATCCTGCTCCCCCAGTGCGTGAATGTAGAACTGCTGATATGCTACCAGCTGAGGGTGGTTTATTTATCCTGCACAAGGGGAAGAAAGAACACGTGAACATCGTTTTTTCACCTGCATTCTGAGCAATTTCCAGACAAGCTGCCCTGAAGATTCCTAATGAATTTCTGTGAGGACTCGTGAAAATCCAGGTTCTTCATGATTTGGATGGTGATTATGAATTTTTTCTCTCTGTCGGGAAACAAAAGAAGATCCAAGTGGCAGCCTTAAAGACAGGATGATGAAGCTAGGAAGGGTACAAGACATTACAGGCTGTCAAGATGGTATTGCTCAGGGCTGTCAAAATTAAAGACAATTTGTGCATCATAAGGGCAGGCTAAAATCAAGGCCTCGAAACTATAGAAGAACCTAAACATTCTAGTAGTCTAGCTGCTAGAAATATCCCATTGACTGAATGTTAATGCATCTGTGGGATTTTCAGGAGTGCGCTCTGAGGGCAGCAGAAAATGGAATGGAGTTTAATCTGGAAGGAGACAAGAAAATTATGTCTTTCTCTGTTAGAATCAAAGCCAAGGAGAATTTGGACGCTTTCCATTACTTAGGCCTGACTCAGCCTCTTTTTTTGAATTTAGTGTAGTGTCTTTTGCAGAGATGCCAACAAAGCTATCCATCAAAATGCTGGGAGGAAAAAGCACAGGTGCTCTCCTGCCCCAGCTATTTATAAGAAAGGCTTGCAATCGCATGTGATGCAAATGCCCTGGTTGAGTTTTTACATTCCAGAGCCCTAAATCCAGCTCTTTGGCTGAAAACACAGCTCAAAAATTCTAATTGGCTATCAGTTGTAGCTGTTTAGCGAAGCTGAAAAAACAGGAATTAAGTTTAGCTACAGGAGACTGGGAAAGAAGTAAATTCAGACGTCTTTGTAGAAAACATACGGGTTTGAGAGAAAAATATTAGGGCACCAAAGAATTTGCACAGTATGTTAATGCAAATATAATAATATTTTATCAAAACCTGTACATCCAGTCACACACATATTTAGAATGCAGAAAATGCTGCAGCTCCTCAAGAGAGACTAGGTAGCACATCTCTCACTAAACTTCCCAGAAATTTTTTGATTTTTCCTCCTGCTATTTGAGGAAATCCCAGGTAAACTAGTTTTTTTCTAAGATGATGAATGTCGCTGTGGGCTTTTGAAAGTTCTCATAATTTGTTAATTCTTAAGGCTAAAAATTATAATAAGTATGAGAAACTTCTGGGATTAAATCAGAAACATTTGCAGCCTACTGAAGGAATCATTTAGGTCTTTGCATAATGGTATGAACATGTTGCTTCTCTTCTCAACATGACTGCTGTTGTCTCAGTTGCCATAATAATGGTTTCAGTATATTTTTAACCACTTATTTTAAGTAAGTCCAAGCAGATTGCAAACCCAGCAATTTCAGATTTTTACCTCTCTCAGGAATCTTCCAGCAGTTCTGCTAAAACTGATGTGCGAACACAGTGACCTACTTTGGCAGAGATCTCCACAGTCTGACATGACTTACGGTGTCTCTGCTCTGTTGTTATTGCTTTCCATATTGTTTAAACCAGTGATTTGTTAGAAAGCCGCATAATCAGTTGTTAAATTGCTGGTGGACAAAAAAGCGCATATGTAGCAAGAAAACCCACCTAACCCAAACTGGGGTTTTTATGCTGTGAGAGGGATTCTGCTTGTTCAAAGGCAGCAGCAGACTTTATGCAGACTACCTGCTTACATGAGAAGCTGGCAGAAAAGACAGCATAAACAGCAGCAAATCTCAGGATAT
>NW_009694131.1:13534-21359 GCF_000703405.1 Apaloderma vittatum
GCAGGAATACCAGACACCTTAGAACTTCTGCCTCAGCTGATCTAAAGAAATTGCGTCCCAGCAGTACTCCATTCTGTCTTGCACAAAACCCCATCTTTCAGAAAGGCACTTGAATACTTTCAGGGAGTTAGTAAGGTGGCTATAACTATACCCAAATTCTGGTGGCAACATGCCGCAGACAGCGTTTAATCCTGTGCCTCTTGTTTCCAGTGTGCCCAGTAGCTAGAAACATTACTGTGGGGAAGCAATGAAGATCAGCTTCCTACTGATGAAAGGCTTTTTCTCCTCAGAGCAGAAGTGCCCCTGCCAGTGAGGTGCCCAGCAGCACTGCCCTAGCACTGCGTCTATAAATAAAGTGCTGTGACCATTTTGCTCCTTTTGTTCAGCAGCACGATAGAAAGTGAAAGCCCTAACTCTAATAATTACTTTTTTAACATAGTTTCTGAAAGATTTGAAACTTCCCTGAATTCATTTTTCCCATTTTTTTTTTCCTCCAAATGCCAGCAATTATATACATTTCTGAGCAATATGCAATTTTAGTCTCCTTCTCTGTAGACATTCAAAACCCACCTGGATGCGTTCCTGTGTGACCTGCTCTTGGTGCTCCTGCTCTGACGGGGGGTTGGACTGGATAATCTTTCAAGGTCCCTTCCAAACCCTGACATTCTGTCATTCTGTGATTTTTAGCGTATGTGACAAAAAGATAGAGGTCCCAAACAGGTTTAGTCGGTATAAGCTTAGTGTGAGTAGAGCAGAAAGGTCATAGTGCAACTTTCACTTCTGATATGACACGAGGATGGAGAGAAAGGTGAAAGAGAGAGAAGCTATGGATACTGGAAAAAACCCAACCCTATAGTTGTAACTCTCCCAAATTTCACAGGTGCACAGCTGCAGGGAACCAGGCTCTCCTAGTCCTGCTGTGGACCGGCTTGCAACCCTGCAGCCGTTGCTAATACAATTGCATATGTGATGATGACTTTATAACACTGACGTAAGGTAGGTGGGGAGGTGACACACCAAGCCCCACACCTACCATTACGTCGTATAATGTCTCTATGAAGAGCCAGCCCTGATCTCCTGCAACTCCAGGGGCTGTCAGAATGCTCTGTGGGTAATGCTCTGTGCGATAAGCGGTGTGTACATTGCTATGACGTTATCAGAAGTTCTCAGTGCAAGTCGTGCCATCTGGGAAGGGTGAGCTCATTGTGGAGCAGGAAGGTGAACCTGACGCTGGCTGTACGTTCCCATGTCCAGACGACTTTTAAAGCGTGCTTAAAGGCTTTCAAAAGTAGCGCCAGGTTCCTTAATAGCTAAGTAGAAGAAAGGATCCTGTGAACTCTTAAGGTTTATTGGCACACAGTGAAACCCTGATACCGTTCGGGGCAATGGCAGTCTGGGAAGATCAGGGAACCAAACAGAACAGCACCTCAGAAGCCAGCTGCTCACCAGTTCTGGCTTAGAAACCCGTGGTTGACATCATGCTGCGAAGAAAGTTTAAGTGACAGCTAGGATATAGGCAGCTATTAAACATGGTTTAAGTTTCTGGGTGGTTTTTTGTATTTTTTTTTTTTAATGCTTTCCTTCCATAGCAATGTTTCCAACTCGTAATCAAAGGTACAAACCTTTGCTTAGAAATAGCAAATCTAGCTGTTTTCATTCAGAGAGTGTCCAAAATGGCCAAAATGGATTTGAGTGAATCTCATGGGGTGTGGCACTGTTTTTTTTTACCTCTGTGGTGGAACTGAGACAAAAAAACGGGGCATTTTCAGGCAGAGCAGTTTGGCAGCCTTAAGGCACATCTGTCAGGAAGGTCAGTTTAAGACATGATCTTGCTTTAAATCAGGAGAGGTGTGCAGAAGTCTTTTAGTCTGGTTTATCTAGTGTGTCTGGTAAGAGGCAAGCAATAAAATGACACCCCACAGCTCTGAGAAATATATATCATCACACTGTATGTTCACAGTGTTAAGTTACTTTAAATACACAGACGTGATTTGGAAAAAAAAGTACTATTATTGGTTTCCTGAAGTGCTAAAATAGCACAAGATAAGCTTATCAAATAAAATGCTAGTTCCCCTGAAATCAGTAGGAATTTTGTTTGGGATTAAAAAAAAATAAATGTGGGGATTCCACTGTAAATTAATTTTCAGCTTTCAGTAGGTAAGGACTAGAAAGTGAAACTATATCCCTGTACAGCAGACAGGTATTTGCCAACTGGGTTTGGGTTGGGATTAAAAAGAAATAAAATTTGCTCTTTCCTTTCAGTCCTCTAATTAATTTCTGCTTAGTTCTGCACTGCCTTCTTTTGCTGCAAAGAGCAGACATTGAATTGGGATTGTATGTGTTGACAGTCCCAGCTTGAGCCTTCCTGCGGGTTGGCTGAGATTTAACAATACATTTTTTCCCATGGTATTTTCTGTCACATATTTTTTTAAACAAACACTATTCTGTCAGCTATAGAGGACATGAAGAAAAAATGCACTGTAAAACAGCAAACAAAAGGCAATTTCAGGTTTAGGATTTGGAAGATTATGTAATTATCTTGGCAACTCTCCTTTTTTATAATCGCTTTGTTAAATGTATATCCTATTTACTGCACTATTCAAAGGAATAAAGGCAATTAAGGAACATTTCATTAAAAGGAATGACTCAATTTACCTTTGGCCAGAGAAGCGTAAGCTCTACCAACATTTTACAGACTCACTGCCAGCAGATCTGGACTTTGGCTGCGATCTAGAGGAAACGGACACCTGAAAATGAGCCTAGCTGTGCATCTGCTTGCTGCCACAGGAGCTGTGAAAACTCTGAGGAAACGTGGAGCTGTATGATGTCACACGGCAAATATTTGGTGTCATCACACATAGTGTGGTACTTCGTGGTCAGAAGTCGCCTGATAAGGTAGCTCATTTTTTTGAGACTAGCCTTGTGGTGCGATTGCTGTTGACACCATTGGTCTGAGCTTGTTCCCTTTGAAATCAATGATAAAATTCCTGTTGTCTTGAACAGGAGCAGTATTGGGCCGGGAAGCACCATACACTGCTTTGAAAGTTAAGGAAGCATTAAGGGCAGAATAATAACTTTCATTAAGTATGACAAAAATCAATGCCATTTGCACTGTCCAGCTATTCAGCTTGTTGTACATGCAGATTATCTACATCTGGTTATCACACTTAGTAATCCTAGCCTGGCACTGCCTGAAAAAGTGCTTTACAAAATATACAGCCCAGGGCAGGAGACTCCATAAAGTCAATGTTTTTATTGCTTTTCTTACTGATGTAACAACCCTCTTGTCATGTAGATTTTCTTTTCTTTCTTTTTTTTTTTTTTTTAAGGGAGGGAAAAAAATAGATGATAGAAGATAATAACTGAATGCAGTGATTGCTGGTTGTCCATGGAGAAGCATAAACTTGACTTGGGAATTGGAATACAACCAAGAAAACTGCTGAGAAGATGGATCATTGGTATTATGTGCTCCAGGTCACTGTGGGACCCATTGCAGAGTCTGTCTGTGGGCTCTGGCTCCATCTCTCCAGGCACCAGTCTCTCACTGTATAGGAACCACTGTGATAGACACCAGGAATCAGTTCTGACAGCTCTTCTGGTAAGACAAAGGTACTTGCAATTAAAAACTTCAGGCACAGTGAGTGTTACAAAACAAAAAAGAAATGAGGCAGAAGACGACCCATCCTAGAAGAAGCACTTGGATTCCTGCCGCACCAAAGACCTACCTGAAAACAAAAAAATCTGAAAACATGGACAGGGCTGAATCAAGTCCTACTCCAAAAGGTCTCTCTGTTGAGGTTGTAGCAGTGCATCTTGTGCTGCTGGTCCATTAGATTGCACACTGTTCTGATCACTGATGACATCAACTTTTAGTTCAGCATGGTATGCGTGCAGGGAGGAGGGATGGGCGCAGCTTGCAGGAACACTCTGGGTCTCCATATTCTTGTACTGCAATCCATTGCTTGCAGAAGAAACATTGAGCTTATTCACAAACATTTACCCATGGGCTTGCAGGTTGAAGGTGGCCTGCAGGTTGAAGAGAGCTTGCAGGTCCCTTCCTTCTTCTCATCCTAACAAGCGATAGGACAAAAGGAGATGGGCTCAAGTTGCTCCAGGGGAGGTTTAGATTGGATATAAGGAAAATTTTATTTACTGAAAGAGAGGTGAAGCATTGGAACAGGCTGCCCAGGGAAGTGGTGGAGTCACCACCCCTGTGGTGTTCAAAAAATATGCAGACATGGCACTTCAGGTTTAGTAGTCATGGTAGTGTTGGGTGACAGTTGGACTTGATGATCTTCAAGGTCTTTTCCAACCTTAATGATTCTGTGATTCCTCCTGGCCTATTTCTTAAAAGGAAAGTGGCACAGTGCCTGCTGTACACTGCCTGCGTGTGTGCTAAACTGATGCGGCTGCTACTGCATTGCAGAAGACAGACTGGATAGGATGGAGCTGGTCCTCCTAGTAGCAGTAGTTGTCCCTGCAGGTCCCATTTCTACTTGCATGGCAGCAACCCCAATCTCACCTCACCTTTCTCCTCCCCACCCACAACATCTTAGACCTGACCCCTGGGGCTGGCGGGGAGGAGATGAAGGCTTGCTAAGGATGAGGGGGGAGAACAGCAAGCAGCTCTAGATGCAGATCATGGAGGATCTGACCTGGACAGGAAGGTCAACCACTTACAGTGTCCTTCAAACTATAATAACAGAAAGCGTAGTTAAACACAAGTGATGACAAAAGTCTGGTAGGATGAGGTCAGAGGGAGTAGCAAACTTCTATAATGTATTGGGCAAACCCTGACTGGCATTTTCCCTGTCTGGCCCGCCGCAAGGGAAAGTGTGCAGTACGTGCATCTGAACTGTCCTTGGAGAGGGCACATAATGAAGTAGTCTTTTGAAAGGAGTTTGCACAAGCTGAATAGCCAAATTTTATTTCTCTAATAATACTAGTATTTTTAACCAATTGCCATAAAACCTGTACTATAAAGTGCAGTGGCACGCTACTCAGGATTCATCACAGCAATGAGACTACACCAGCTGGTTACGTTTTTATGTGCTGAGAGCCTGCTCGCTGTAGGAGCTATTAAGTTACAGGGAACATAATGAAATGCTGTAATGTATGAGCCTGGATGGATGGGACATTTCCAAGCAGACATCCCGTCAGCAGCAGGATTCAGACTGCTAACAGGTGTTATGACACTGAGAATTTTTGCTCTCCTAAGCTCTTCTATAAAGATCATCTAGTTTCAATCCCCCTCTGCCATGGCAGGAGATGGGTGTGGTTGGAACTAGATGATGAACTTTAAGGTCTCTTCCAACCCAAATCATTCTATGATTCTATTCTGAAGTAGTTTATTGTTGCTTCTTCTCCAGCCGCTGCTTATGTCTCATTGCTGAATTAGATTGATACTTGGCCAAACCTTGGTCACAGAATTTTATTGAAGAAATCTCATGCTGTTGGCTGCAGTAAGTGCTTTGTAAGTGGGTGATCATCACTAATGTATATTAGATAATAGAGGAGTTATCATTCAGACACTACTCAATAAAGATAACTGAACAAGCATGGCTGTAACATTGGCATAAATAGAAAAACCTGTCTGTTTCCCTTTTTCTATCTAGTGTCATAAAATGTGACATGGATTATAACGTTTATTTTTACATACCAGAAGAAAAATAACTCTAATAGTACTATTCATTATTCAAAAAACACCTGGTTTTCGTTATTTATTAGAAAACCCACATCTGTCTCTTATTTATGGTCCCACCAGCGTTGTATACTGTCTGACCATGCAGCACAGCTCGTCTCTGACAGCTTGGTTGTAAGAAGACTTCCTTAGGATGTGGAAGATCTCTTTGCACCTCAGTCTAGAGGAATTCAAACCCATAGGTTTGACAACCCAGGAGACAACCATAGCTCCATAGGTGGTGCAGTCTCTGTTCTTGCTGAATATAAACCACTCTGCAACACAGGTTCATGGAAGCATCCCAGGCTGAGGATGGCTTTGAAGGCTCAGGGTTTAGGAACAAAGGATCTTAGGATTCATTTTGTGTTTTACCCAACGTTAAATGCAGATGCTGCCATGGGATCAAGGACCTGGTCCTCAGGCTGGGTCTCCTTTCCTATGCAAGTTCTTTGCTCATTAATGTTAAGAGCATACCTCCGTGGGTTATTTCATTTCATCTGTGATCAGCAGAGACTATCTTCTCAAGATCATTAATTAGATTAGAACCCAAATATGCAATGTTTTCAGGGGTATGTTTAAGCCAGAGGTATTAGTTATTAATCATACCTCTCCTAATTCTGGCTCCTGGGAAGGGAACATTCAGTTCTGAATTTGAGGAAATCAGGAATATTGTGTTCTAACTACAGGCCGGAGTTTCACTCATGATGTTGACCATCATGGATATTTTCCATTTGTATTGGTATAAACGCAGAATTGCTGAGTTAAGATGCAGTGATTTATAGTAGAGGCTGATTTACAGTTTTAACCAATATCTGTCTCCATCTCAGTATTCCACACATCTGAACAAATGTTATAGAAACACTGTTCTGCAGGAGACTGAATATCCTCCCTTCCAGTGCAAGGTCCAGCCTGCTGCTCGCTGGAGTCTCTGGGAAGTTTTCCATGGCTTCAAGATGCACTGGAGCTGGCTCACAGTCTGTTCCTTTAAAGCAGCAAACTGGTTTTGCTAGCACAACCAGCGCTTTGCAGACAACTAAGCAATTACGGGATCATATAACTACAGTAAGAGGCTGAGCTGCAAATTACTGTAATTACGAATATTTCTGTTGCAAGGCAAATTTACAGCCAGATATGTCATGTCAAAATTATTTTATTTTGTGGGTAATTCTAATTTTGCAATACATTTCTAGAACTTCATTTTCCTGTTAAACAGCATTTTAATTTGAAGAGTCTATTACAGTGGTTATGGTGGATTATTGTTAGAATTCAGAGGCAAATTATGAAATGCAAACATGCTCCATCACAGGCTAAAGCGTGATGCCAGACAGAACAGCACAGTTGGGAATGGCGATTAATACCATTACAAGGGTATTGAACAGTGACTCAGGAGAGGCTCGGTTGTCTCCAGTTCCTTCTCTGTACTCAGATAAGGCTCCCTCTGCAATAAAAGGGCAGAGACAACCACCTCCAGAAAGCTCGGCCTTTGGGGGTGTTGATCTCAGAAAACAGAAGGAGTGAGGCATGAAGCTGCTCCCAATGTGTGTACCTGGTTTGAATGCCCAAAGCAAGGCAGCAGGTCTTTTGTATGGCTTCCAGTAAGTCACTTTCTATCCCAGTGTCCTTTTGTTTAGTCCTTGCCTGTACAGGGAACAGTACCAACAGGTTTAGAGGAGACATGCTCATTGACGGTATTTAGGTTCCCAGAAGCTTTGGTGGAATGGTCTTATTGATAAGGCATCAATTTCCCAAAATTTGTTTATCTCAGCCAAAAGTCAAGTAGTCTACATCACTACCTCTGACCTTAGCTCTGGGATTTTGAAACTGGTACAGCCTGCAAAGCGGCTGTTTCCTGAGGTTCAAGTCTTGAAGAGAACATCAAGGTTCAAGCTAGGGTACCATTTTTTTAAGCAGACTTCTCTATTTCCTAAACATCAGCCTCTTCAGACTCTTCTCAAAGCTCCAGCTACTTGCCCAAGTGTTACCAAAGGCAATGTGCAGCACATCTCATCTTCTGGGGACGGCGTGAACGAGCGTGTGGCCTTTCTGTGCCCCATCCCTGATTGACATCGGGCAAGTGCGGCGGCTTCACCCGGCTCCCCGGTCAGCACAGGCTGTGACCCAGCACGCGTGGAAAATGCTGCGACC
>NW_009694131.1:21371-44702 GCF_000703405.1 Apaloderma vittatum
AATGACCTTGTCACCTCTGTCTTCGCATCTAGTTACATTAGGCTCCCTCTCAGAGGGAAGCCGAAAAACAACCCCCCTCCCTTGCCAGCTTGTTCATTAGCACTTAATGGGACAGGTTTGACCCTCATTTCCCAGCAGCCTGGGGAAAATCACCTCCCCCGTTGGTTGCAGGGGGCTTGAGGCATGCGTGGCATGCAGGGCCAGGCTTTGGGGCTTGCTCCCGGCCAGTTCCAGGTGGAACCTGTGACCTGGGCTGGTTTTTTTTTTTAAGGAACAGCTGCAGGCTGAGGCCGTAGCTGGGAGTTGGCTTTAGCAGTGTGTTGTGCTGGAAGGGCTTGCACTGAATTGTGAGCAAGAGCTGCTAAGAGCTTTCAGTCCCCTGACCTGGTGATAGAGGGTACTTTTGCCCAGTGTCCCTAAAAGTTTTGGTCTTGGCAATCATCACTGTGATACTCAGGAGCACCCAGGATAAACTGCTTGTCCCTGAGAAGTTAAAACTTTGTTTTGTCTCCTTTTTTTGAATGCAGAGGTAGCTGATGAAGATAAGAGGCTGTGGATTTATTTCTGCCGGGCTCTGTTTTCCTGCTGGCTTGGATGTCCAGCAAAATCTTTCAAACAAATTTTAGGTGCGTGCAGATAGATCTAAAGTATGGGAGTGAAGGCTCGGACCAAGATACACAGCCATTTTATAGACCAGCATCGCTCACCGCCTTGCTGGTTCACAGTTATTCCATGCAGTTTGTGTTATACTCACAGGTTATTTTCACATACCTCATCTAGGCTCTAAGTCGAGCGGCGAGGCACTGCCTCCGACCAAACAGTCTGCAGTGGGATTTTCTCTTAGTGAAGCATTTGTCCCCAGGCTGAGACAAATGAAGCCTCTGTGACATGGGCTTTCTTACACACCAGCTGTACAGCCAGTCTTCCAACCTACAAACCAGGAGGTCCCACTGAACCCATCCTGTTTCTGAGGTGCCATTTACAGGATCCTTACCTCTTAAAAGCCTGAGCTTGTAATTCAAGAAAACAAATTCTTTTTTTCACTCTCAAATGCTGTAACATTCAAGAAGCTTCACAGTGGAAGTGACCTTTGCTGGGTCTCTCCTGCCTGGGTGCTTCCCAGAGAGCTGCTTTGTTCCAGCAGGAAAAGCTGGAGATCCTCCCAGAGAGCAAGCCTTGTAACCAGTTCAAGTGGAATGGTGACTGGAAAGAAATGACTCTTCAGACACTGAAAAAGTTTAATGAAGAGCAGAGAGTAAAATGGTATAACAAAATATTGATATGTCATTAATTTCTGCAGTAGGTCATAGCAAAATCTCTGAGCATCTGCAAACATCCCCTCCAATGAGGCTAATTCCCATCAGCTTGACGGCTGAGACCTGATAGTCCCCTTTACGAGGTATCAGTTATTTATTCCATGCACTCCAAAAGTCAGTGGGTCCTTTTGATATGCAAGATGACTGTTAAATTAGCCGCTGAAGGACTACTGCTGTTTTTGAGCTCCAGCCTCAGAAAGAGACATTCCCACTTCATCCCCCCTTATCTCACTCATTTCCTCATGCAGCAAAGCTGGTTTAAATGATTTCTGCTCCCCTGACTGCTCCTTCCCAACTCCACACTGCGATTCACTGTCTCCCACTTGTGCCAGTGCAGTCATTTTGTGAGGGCAAGCAGTAAACCAGGTCACTGGAATGTTAGTGCTCCTTCATGAGATACTGTCAGCGATTTCATCCAGGAGCTGGGCAGGAAGCTGGTGGTTCCCACAGCTTCTTCTGAAGTTCCTCTACAGAGGCAGCTTCCCAGAGGTGTCCCTCACAAATCACCAGGCAGGGCACTGCACCTGCATAACTGTTGTCCTTCTTCCTCATATATGGCAAAGTAGATCAAGTTCTTAATGAAATTCACTAGCAATTAAATTTGTAATTAATGTAAATAGCCAATTTAAAATATACCCAAGAGGAGGTATTTAAATATACGCTTACTGGTCATTTATATTCTATTACATTACATTGGGCTGGAAGATCCATCTATTATTAAGCTTGCCTAAGACTTCTCATTAAATAAAATTGTAACAGTTGTTATAATGCAGAATTTGTTCATGCTGGTTATTTGCCTCAAATAAAATAGCCAGACGTTTTAGTTACCTATAAGAGTGAAGATGATAGAAAAAATATAGGTACATGTTCCCTCTATTTCCTTTGAAAATATGAGATGAAAGACTGCATTTTTCAAATTTTAGAAGTGTAAATGAGATCCATCTTCTTGGGTTTGTCTCAGACCTCACATTTGCACTGCCCAACTCAGACTGAGGGATAGGTGACATGGTAGCTATTTTAGGTATATAAAAATGATTAACCTAAGGATGTGTCTACGACAGAGTTTTTCCTTCCACTGGGTGAGTGCTTCTGAAATGCCTCAGGCATCCCCACTTCCCATGCTGTGGCTGGCATCACGGAGTGGTCTCAGAGGAACCAGCTGGATCCCATGCTGATGAAACTAAACCAAAAGATGTGCCCTGAGGACACATCTGGTGTGCTAATGAGGTGAGACTAGAGAGGGGCCAATATGTGTAGAGTAAAGGTAGAGTTTTCAGCACCGTTCCTCCCTCTCCTATTGCACTGCACTATCTTACTTAATTATATACGGCCTAAGTCAACACTAATCATCAAAGCTCACCCACCATTGTGGAGATGTCTGGAGACACCCTAGCTAACTAACTTAGAAAACTGACTTTGCAGTTCAAGTTAGAGAAGATGACTCCACTTCAGACATGCATCTATCTATAATTCTATCTACCTACCTACCAATTAGGACCATGCCTATGGAGGCAGTTGAACCCGATTTCAGACTCCAGCAAGTGCATTTGCCAAACATGTATCTGCAAGTAAGAATCTCTGCTCTGAAAAGTGGAGTTGCAGCTCCTGAGTCCTGTTCCTCTTGCATCCTGGGAATGCCCAGAAACCTGCTTCCTGGCACAGCACAGCATGTTGTGTAGGCATAAAGAGTAGCCAGCACTCAGGACTTGATCAGAAACACTTTCTAATGATGCTGTATGCACTGGAAAGTAATTTCTGGAACCCAAACTATGTAAATAAAGTCTTCTGCTGACCTCTTTCTCCCCTCTCAAGTCTCAACGTTATAAATAACTCTTACTTCCACCTTCAGAATTTTTCCAGAGCACTGCTGAGGCTTTTGGTCTGCCTATTTTTAGACTTGCATTTATTGATAGTGGTTTCCTCCTTCTCTGCCTGTTCAGGCTGCAGCCTAGAAAACGCAAAGGTTATTTGATTCCCAAATTGGCTTTCTGTGGACAGATCTGTAAAGTTTCTGAAGATGAAAAGAGAGGTCATCGTTTCTTTCCATCTCAACTGGCATATACATCCTCTGAGAGTCACTGGGGGATGTCTGCCTTCAAAAACTTCCCGAGACCTGGGAACGTGCTCTCTGATACCGAAGTACAAGCAATAACCTCTAGGGAAGCCAACAGTGAAGGCTGTCGTGCACATAACAAGGAGCAGGAGGACAAGATGCATTTTAGATAGTACCAGTCAAAAATATTATCACTAAATGCATAGGAAAACTGCTAGGTTTTAATAACACATATTTTTTCCAATTTTTCAGCAGACAACATTGAATCACTGGGCTTGTACTGTGCATAAGAACTAGATATAAAACTGGTTGTTGGGCAAATTTCTGACCATGTGGTTGGATGCAACACATGACAGGCTGTGTGGAATCATGCCAATTAAGCATGTTTGAGAAGTGCAAACACACTTGTGAAGCTATATGGTATGACCCTACAGATCATGGAGCTAAAGGGAAGGCGTAGAGGTAGATAGATAGATCCCATGAACTGTGGGCTTTTCTGGTGTCTAGTTTTATTTCCATTAACCGAAAGGAAGTAAAAAAAACTCAGACCACGGATAGTTTTAGCAGCAGATTTTTATTTTTTGTTTTACAGTGATAGTGTCACTTTAAGCCATAAAAAGAAAACTGTGTGACAAACATAATCATTTATATGAACTTTTACATTTGCTTGATTCTGTGCTTCAGGCACAGAATTCAGACCAACCTGACAAGAGAGCTAAAATGACAGAAAAACCTGCAAATTACTACAAAAATTGATTTTTCAGAGGTATGTGACATAAGACCCCGATTTTCGGAGACATGCTTAAAGTGGGACACATGATTAAAGAACTTGCTGAATCAGAGATTTTGTGTACAAAAGACCAGTTATGCAGCTAACAGGCTGTGCAAATAGACTATGTGATTTCCTCATGCAGTTGTAACTGTGCACAGAAGAGCTACGTGTTCATTGCTGCTAAAACTTACATGAATGCTATTCGGGAAAATACAACACCTGGTATGGCAGCTCCAAAGGTTTTCCACTGTGAATTGAATTTTAGCTTCTACCTTGTCTCCACAGGTAAGATGTGGCTTCAAAGCCTGTAGGTTAGGTGTGGTCTGCGGTGGATCGGTCCTCCAAGACTTGAAGTGGCACAGACACTTGATCTGAGGGAGTAATTGATAGCAGTGGTAGGTTACCATCCAGTCCTTGGACCAATGAGAAGATGAGGATGATAGCACAGTTTGTGGGTGAGTTTCATGGCTGTTTCTTGCCAACAGAGGAGTGCCAGAATGGGTTTTGTTCAAGACCGTAGTGGAGAACATGCTACAGCCTCTCCCTGTCTCTGTTCTGTTTCTTTTATCATTCCTGGCTTCTCACCTTTCCTGGTTTTCTAACCTTTTCAGCCTTTCCTATTTTCCGGCCTGTGAGCCCTGTAGCCTTCACCTGGCCTCTCCTCCCAGTCCTCAATACAGACTCTGCAGCACTCG
The DNA here is from genome assembly GCF_000703405.1 of Apaloderma vittatum. Taxonomy (NCBI): domain Eukaryota; kingdom Metazoa; phylum Chordata; class Aves; order Trogoniformes; family Trogonidae; genus Apaloderma; species Apaloderma vittatum. The sequence continues at coordinate 26,208 of NW_009694131.1, forward strand.
AGCCCGCAGAGCCATTGGCCTTACCTCTGTCACAGTCCTTGTTCCTCTCTCCCTTCCTCTCCTTGCAAGGTTCCTGGTCCTCAGACACCTTCACTATGTCCTCCCATCTTTGTGCCAGTGCTTTTTTCTTCTGACTTTGAAGTAGGTACTTCCTTCTCCATGCAACCTGGGCACCAGGCAGGAGAATGTCAAATCTCTCTCAAGAGAGACAGACACCATAGAATCATAGAATCATAGAATCATAGAATCATAGAATCATAGAATCATAGAATCATAGAATCATAGAATCATAGAATCATAGAATCATAGAATCATAGAATCATAGAATCATAGAATCATAGAATCATAGAATCATAGAATCATAGAATCATAGAATCATAGAATCATAGAATCACCCAGGTTGGAAGGGACCTTAGAGATCATCTAATCCAACATCCCTGCCATGGGCAGGGACACCTCTCAACTAGATCAGGCTACTCAAGGCTTCATCCAACCTGGCCTTGAGCATTTCCAGGGGGTCGCCAGCCACAACTTCTCAGGGCAGTCTATTCCAGAGTCTTACCACCCTCGTACTGAAAAATTTCTTCCTCCATTTGTGTACTGAGAGCCACTGTGGTCACCAGCAACATGATGTGGTGACAGTGAGGAAAGACCTGCAGCCCTGAGCTGGATTCAGCCCATAGTAATGATGGCTCTGCAGTGCGTTTGGTATGTGAGGGCTTGTGAAAGGGTAAAGCATGCTTAAAGCGGGTGAAACCCTAGGAGAATTGAGCAACCACATTCAGGCAAGATGAAGATAAAACCACTGTCTTCTTCCCCCAACACAGCTATGAGAATAAATTAATTAATAATCCCATGGAAGTGATGAGTGGCACAGAAGGGACCATGAGGAAAGGAACAAATTTGCCTCTGGGAACGGCTTGGGTAACATGTGGTCAATGGGACATTGGGCTATGGATTGAATAATGATTAAAACCAAAACGTGAAACAGCTACTCATTTGGTGGGCTCCATTTTTTCTGTGTGAGGAAAGAGACAAGGGCTTGTGACTGGAGAGAGGGAGAGTGACTGGAGGATATCACAGCAATCTCGCTTGAAGGCAATTCAGAGGAAGAAGTTAGAAATCTAGTTGCTGGGGAAAGGTTGTGCCCATGTTGCCTAAGATGGGAGGTGTGAATACTCTTTTATCATACGGTTAATGAAGTCCAGAGGCCTCTTGCAAAGCCTCTAACCTAGAAATTTCACAGTCTGCTTTCATCCTGATGTTTCCCAGGTGTAGCCTACTTTGTAGCCTCGTGTTCCTTTAGCATAGTTCTGTGTGTGCATGCATAGCATTGTATAGATTCAAAGCAACACCTCCTACCACACCCACAAACGAGTAGTTGCGGCAGACGATAAGGCAGATGTGTAAGACATTTGCGGTATGAAATGCTACTGAATAAGCAAGCAGCTGTATACTGAGCTGGCTTCTTTTTCCAGATGGTCGTGGTGAGCAGCATCCTGCAGGGAGCATTATAATGGTCAAGTCCTGAGCTGACAAAGGCTGAGTAAGTGTAATAATATCTGCGACTTGAAAGAAAAGATTGTACAATTCCTGCCAAGAACAGATGGCAAGATAGTCTTCTGAGCCACAACTGATACCGACCTACTAGCAGGAACCACAGATCTTTATTGCAAACATATCTTATGACAATTGATGCAATCCCTTAATCAAAGAGCCTTGACTATTCCTCTAGTTAATCGACATTACTGGGCAGTGTCTGGTATAAGGCTTAGCCACATAAGCAGCTCCTAGATTCCTATCTCGTGAAGATGCTGGCTCGTATCGTGCATTACATCAGCCCGGTGAGATTAGATAGAGAAAGGAGCTTTATTCAGACTGCCTATCAGCAGCGCCTCACGTAGATGCTGTGACTCTTAAAGGATCAAAGGACTGATGAGTGATCCAGATCCCAGACCTCATGGCATCAAGAGACATACTTGTAGCACAAAAATTAGGCCGATCCTCTGCTGAAAGTGCCTGCCAGGGCCACAGTAACTACTTATCTGGTACATTTTGAAATAAACTGAGGGTCTCCTTTGGGAAATCATGCGAGTTCAATGTCTTGATGAGCTAAGAGTAGGCACTCGAACAGCACTGCAGACCAGCTGATGAGGGCAGCTAGATCAGCTGCTACAGTTGCTTGCAGTCATGGTCCTGTGCCCTTAATCTAGACAAGGAGAGCTATTTTAGCATGGGTTAGCCAGTTAGAGCAGAGTTAGCTTCTCGTTGGCCTTCGCTTCAATTTGAGACGTACCTTTAAATACACGATAATATCCTAAAATTAAAAATAGTCTTTAATATGGATGTTGAGAGGTTAGAACACGCTAGCTAATGCATTTTACAATAATACCTTTTGTCCTACGCTAAACAAGTACTCACCAGTCATAAGGAAATCAACCCCAGTGTTTTATTTTTTATTCATCCTAGCTTTCCTTTTTGCTGTATGTGCACTCTCCTTTCTTTTCCCACGAGAACTTCCGTATTTATACTTGCTTCAGAAGGCTGTTGCTCTCCAGCCTACCATACATAATATCAAACCTGTGAAATTGGGTTTGACCTTGACCATTCACCCGGAAGCCAGAAAAGAAAGAGATAGGAAAGGTGAAGAGGGGTGAGAAGAAGTAGTGTTTTTTAAAGAGATACATCCATGGTGTTTTAAAAAAACACCCTTTACCCACTGTTTATAATGGCTAAGGGATAGTCAGGACATGCAGATGCACATTGAAATGAGTTTGGGAAAAACTGTCTTCTCCAAGGGGAAAAGAAGGTTCCCATGTGGGAGGAATGCCAGACTCAGGCTGTCTCAGTGGGCAACACCTTGAAGTATGGAACGACAAAGTAACTGTGGGGCAGTCTGAACCTGCCCCTATAAATATGCCCCAGCCAACCTCCAAACATGCCCCCAAATTCCAGCACATGCTAGAAAAATCCTGGTGGCCTCAGGGAGAGCCCAAGGCTTATGTCTGGTTTAAAGGTCAACTCTGGGTGCCTGAGGCAGTGCCAGGCTGAGCATCTACCCCCTTCAGGCAGTGTGTGCTCCTTGCTCAGCTCCTCTGCATCCCACCAAAACTGCCTACTCAGCACAAGTCATCTTTTGTTACGTCAGCTAATGTGCATTCTTTTCCAAAACCCACAAATTAAAAGCAAAAGCAGCCTCTGAAATGCCAATTGCACTTTTAAGAGGGATAGTTTTCCTCTTCCATCCATATTGCTTTTCATCTGTACTGCTGTACGCTTATACAAAACATCAGGATTGGGAGGATTACCATTGCTGATGTTTTCTTTTCAGATGAAAACTTTATCCTTGCAGATCAGACTCAAATGCTCTCTGTGCCACCAGAGTCTGAACCTGCCTCCAGGGCTGTGGGCAGGGTGTTCGAAAGCCTTCCCCTTTCATTAGCTCAGCGGTTCCTAAAAACCCAAGCACTTGTCTTTGATACTCTGCACTCTAGTTTATTAAGATTCACAGATAGTACTGCTGCAAACACCAGTGGGGATAGGAAGAGTGCACATACCAGCTGAAAAAAAACAAAGTGACATTCATTCAGAAGATGAAACATAATACATCTAGGGAAAAAACAGCTGAAAGGCAGATGTTCAAGAGGACAAGAAACCCAGAAAGTGAGAGCTGTGAGGAAGAGCCAGAGGCGACAGAAAGTGAAGGGCAACGTGAAAGAAAATGCTCAGGGTGTTTTTGGCCTGATGTTTTGTGACCCTGTGGACAGAGAGGGCAATGTCAGTGGCGCATGGGGGAGACCACTGCCCACTCTCTCATGCATGGTGTCAGACCATAAAGCTGAAGGCACAGGGTGAGGCATCCCTCGTGCTGGAGCCAGCCTACAGCTTGCTTTCCCCTGAGGTTTGTCGGCATTACACACATATCCTCCAGCAGTCCGAGTAATCCTGACTTCACCCAGATGTCTTCCCACCTGCCCATTGCTGCTGTGTCACATAGTGACTAAGTTCTCTCCTGTCACCAGCAGCAGCAGAAGTGCTTTGACCAGACCAGTCCTTGAGCCGACCAGGTCTGCAGAAGCTCCTTTGTGCCGTGTGTTGCAATAAGAGAAATTCACTCAAGTGATAAAACAGGAGGTGAAATTTCTGAATGTTGGTGTGCTACAACATGGTTGCACGCATCAGAAGGAATTTACCTATCTGTACAGCTGCTAATGGATCAAAATTTAAAATTTATAGCTTATAGTGCCATTACCTTAGGACTAACCTTTCAGTTCTTCCCCTGTGCTTCTTGAAAGTGTAGGAAAATACACTTGAAGGGGGCATTGATTTCAGTGGAACCCAAAACAAAGCATGTGTTCAGGAGGTGGGCTGAAGCAAGACCTACAATATCTTTTTCGAACAGTAGGTCTAGGATGTTGTATTTCAAGTGTATTTTGTATGCAAACATGCTTGCCATTCCTTAGCTTCCATTCTGCACTGGGACACATTCCCTTCATCCTTCTCAAATGGTGCAAAGATGGACACAACAGCCCCATGCCAGCAGATGATATCTTCCTCTCTCCTACCCAGTAAAGAAACCCAGACTGTATGTATGAGGTCTGCAGAGAAGCTCTTACATGCTCCCTGTCTCTAGTCTAACACACATGAATCTTTTAGTGAGGTCAGGCCACTGATGAATCTCTGTGACAGCTGTAGAAGTTAGAAGAGTTCAGTGAATCCTGACTGCAAAAAGCTGCCAGCAGGTTCCCTTTGCTTGCTTCCATGCATCTGGGTTCAACGCAGAGGATAAGGACCTTCATTTCGCACGCTTAACCATAACTCATTAAATAAGAGTGTTCTTGTGACATGATAAAAAGGAAAAAAAGAAGCCATACTAAAAGATAAGTCAAAGGCATATTGTCTCCCTCTCACACCCAACATGTAATATAAAAGGAATAAGAGACACAGAGATTTTTTTTCATTTCTCTTTGCCAGAAGTTCAGCATAAGGCTCCTTCTCCTTGGTCTGCCCTTACTGGTTCCCTCTGTTCATGGATGAAATTCTCATGTGACACAAGCAACTCCCTGTGTCCAGATGTCTGGATGCCTGTATGTCTTCCCCAACATCATTAACTTTCAAGGGTTTTACAGCAGCTTCCTTTACAGCTCTTCATCTACATCTGAACCTCTTTTCGTGCATTTACTTATCCTGGTGTTGGTATTCCTAAAGTTGCATCCCTGTTCAAAGGACTCTTGTTCATTTCGAAGAAGTTTTTGAATTGTTTCCAATACTAATCTGCTTTAAAAAGCAGAACACGCGGAAAATGTTATGTATAAACATGGTTTAAGGCAGTTGGTGTAGCTACCTTTGATCTCATCTTTTTTCATACGTTCCTAGAGGAGTGTGAATAATAATGTCTTCCTGGTGGATGCTTTCTGAGATTTTTCATTTCTTTTTGCAGAATCATAGAATGGCCTAGGTTGTTAAATGATTTTATTTTCTGGATAAAGGTGAGATCTATGATCTTTTCAAGTTATTTTGATTTGCAGACATCTATTCCGTAATGCTGAAATAAAGAGTTCAAGCCTACCAAAGGCTTTTTATGAACTCCTTCGAATCAGTCCTCCCATGTCCAGGAAAGCCCTGGGCTTGACCATGTTTAGAAAAAAAATCTGAAGACGGCTCTGTGTTGATAAACATTCAGGCCTAAGACATTTGAAGAAACAATGTCCTCTTTCTTATTCCCACCGTGGTGCGCGTACGTCCGGCTGTGCGGGGGTCTGAAGCATCCCATGGCCCAGATTCTTTTCCTGACTTGCAATTGTTTTGCTGCGTGACCTATCTTCGTCATCGCTCCCCATAGCCCTGATTGCTGTCGCCCTCCAGTCCTGGGAAAGGCACTTAACCTCTCCGAGGTTCAGTCGTGACCTCTGCAAAAGAAATTGCTTCAGAGCCTGACACGAGGAGCACTCTGGAAGCTGGGAAAAAGCTGCTTTTGCTTGTTAGCAGCAACTCAAAGGAGTTAAAATACAGGAGGAAATAGCGTGCGAGCTTGGTAATCCTTCCCGTCATCTGAATCGTGCCAGCTAGCCAAGAAGTGGTGCCTGGCTACCTGGCATGCCTGTTTGCTGGCCCTTAACGAAGAGCCTGTCGGGGCTGCACATCTCCTCACCACTCAGCAGCTGGCAGGGTCCCAAACGACGGGCAGCTGCTCGCAAGGCATTTCGGCTTTTTGCCCTGTGCTCTCTTAACACCCAAATGCTGGTGGGGAAGAATATCAGACATTTTCGTATGTTTTTATCTGTCCCAAGGCTTCGCTGGACAAGCCAAGTTCTCGTCAGCCCTCCTGGTGGAAAACAGGGCTCTGCTGAAGAGCCCATTTCATCATGTGAATTAAATTGCAGTTGTCCCCTCCTAAAGTTCAGAATTCCTGCATGAAATCCTTCACTGCCATGAAGGAAGCTCACTCTCTTCTCTTTAAGGACTACAGCACATTGCTGCAGGTTTCATGTTAAAATGTCTCTTCCCTCATAATCCTTCATGATCTCCGAGACTCATGTCTCGAGCCACACAAGGAAGGCAGATTGACGTGTCAACATTTTGAACATTTGGTTAATAGCAACTCGTTCATCTCCAAGGAACAGACTAAATGCAAACAGCAATTACCCTAAAATAATTTTCTATCAATAGTTCCAATTTCTGCATTTTATTGTGTCACGTACAGATGCGCTTCTGCTTCCCCATTGAAGATTGAGATGAATTGGCTGAAGAAGGGGAAGCACGTGTTTAATTTTAGTTCTTCAGTATATTTTGAAACTAAGCACAAATGCTTTTATTGTGATTCCTTGTGTACAAGCTATTATTATTTATTCATTGTGTAAGAAGTCTCCCATACAGTGATACCTGACATAGACAGAATATTTCCTGAAAATCAATCCATTGCAATTTATTGACAATATCACACTCACCCTCATTTTTAAGTTTATCAGTTATGATATCAAGAAGCTCTGGATTTTTTCCTAATGACAACTTATAATAACAGGATGATGATTTATAATTTTCTGGATGCCAAAATAAATATAGAAAATAATTTAGTTTTACTTGCATCTGTGCCTGCTATTTGGGTCACTGCATAATATCCTAAAAAATATTTTCTGGTAATTCCACTTCTGGAACTATAAGTGAATGAGACCACTGAATCTGTGACAGTGCCAGCACATTTTTGCTATGCAATCAAAAGGGAAAAATAAAAATAATTATTTTAAGTGCCCATTGAGCCACAAAATATCAAAACAAGAATAAAGTCTCAAACAGATAAATAGTTTCTTGGGGACATAATGATGCTGCTGCTAGACAAGTAACCATCATATATATGCAAGAGTTTTCTATTTCTATTGTCTTTCTCTTTCCTACTTTGTTATCCACCTTCAAGTGAATATCAAGGAAGCAGTCAGCCCCATCATGAATGCTAATATTGTATTAGATGAAAGGTACCCACAAGATGAAACATCCATGGAAAAAACCCTATGAAAAATAAAATCCCACAACAAATAGGTTTTCTTCCCACTTTAACTGCAATGAAAATGTTGCATTAGCAAATAATCCAGTGGCTTATAATGATGTGCCTCTTAGCATTAATAGGTGGAAGAAAAATGCAATATAAAACAACTTGAGGTCAAAAAAGTATTATATTGTAGCTTATGGATGAAATTAAATCTTGGTCTCACAGGTTTTAAATTATGGTACTTCTAATAAAAGTTGCTTTTTTTAACTTATACTGCCTATTATATTTCAAAGGAGGAAACACTCAACTTTTAGAGCATCTCATTTCAGCTTGCAATCCACGTATTCTGTGCTTTTCCATTTTCCTCCTGGTTTTTGATAGTGCCTTTGAAAAGATAATTAAAAGATATGAACTAGCTGAGGCTGAGCATTATGACCAGCAAGCTCGCCAAGAGGGAGGTCTTTAAAACCGCTAGGTGGATGAGAAGCGGTGTGTACGCATGATAGCATTATTATTCTTTCCATTAGGCCATTTTCTGCTCTTGATCTGTGACAGATGTCAAATGAAGTTGTACTCATTGATCTAGAGGGAAGAAAAGGCTCTTGCAGGAGGAATATTTTTTTAACTTGCTCCCTACATGAGAGAGAATTGATGAAAGCATAAATGCTTGGGCTGGGGAATTCAGTACAGCAGACTCAAAGCCTGATCCAAAGTGATCAGGGCACCTCCAGGATAGGAGATAACACACCCAATGCTTGGGTGGCCACTTACTCTGATGGCCCAAGTTAGGCAGCTACATCACCTACACAACATGTTTAGGAGTGGATCTAGTGCCTGGAACTAGGCTGATGAACCCAGAGTAAAGGCTTGGGACTATCCACACATAGGGTGGATGAAGCCATCCTGGTTTGGGGAGAGGGTAAAGAGTTCAAGCAAGACAGAAGATGTGTGTGCCCTCAGTTCTCAGTGACCCCTTTTCCCTGCTGGTACAGATGTCACCCTCTAGCATAGAGACCATAGTCCTGCACCCAGTGGGGCTAAGAGATCTCTCCAAAACACTCCTGCCCTTTTGGTGGTGTCACTGTGGTGGTGATAGTGTGGGGACCAGCTCGCTTCCTGAGGTGAGGGCACTTAAGTCACAACTCCTCAGAAAAGGGCATCACCATAGAATCATAGAACCATAGAATTGTCAGACTTGGAAGGAACCTTAAAGGCCATCTAGTTCCAACCCCCCTGCCATGGGCAGGGACATCCCCCACTAGATCAGGCTGCCCAGAGCCCCATCCAGCCTGGCCTTAAAAACTTCCAGGGATGGGGCTTCCACCCCCTCTCTGGGCAACCTGTGCCAGTGTCTCACCACCCTCATGGGGAAGAACTTCTTCCTAACGTCCAATCTGAACTGATCCATCTCTAGCTTCAATCCATTCCCGCTAGTCCTATCACTACCCGACATCCTAAAAAGCCCCTCACCAGCTTTCTTGTAGGCCCCCTTGAGATACTGAAAGGCCACAATAAGGTCTCCTCGGAGCCTTCTTTTCTCTAGACTGAACAACCATAGACTTCCTTTGCAAACCGGCCTACTAACACAAGGAGAAATGCAAAATTTGTAGGGCAGTAAGAGAAGAAGGGTTAAAATAGACACCCAGGAAGTCCCTGTTCTCAGGGGTATCTCTGTGTTTAACCTCCACCAGCTTTTGCTTGCCTTAGTGAGAAGAAATGTGGACACCATGGCAGTGGCTGGCTGAAGCTGCTGAGATGGGGATGGGACTGCCTCCGGGTCCGGATCTGGCCCTCAGGATTCTGAGGACAGGAGCTCTGGTGCCCTCTGAGGAGATGCCACTGGGAAGGAAAGGCTCCCTGTGCCAGGCTTTGGGATGCAGCAGTAAGGAGCATCGTTGCCTGTTGCACAGACCTCATGGCCCAAACCATATCAGATATCCTGAGCCTTTTAAAGACCAGCCTTGAAATCTTACATGAACTGGAAACTTGGCAATATGCAGAGTTGGATGTGGCCAGACTGGTGAAGCGGGGGCACTGCACAGCAGCACAGCATCCCTCCCCCACCATGACAGTCCTTGTGCCCTGGAGATTTTCAGGCCCAGCAAACTCTGTTTAGCCCCTTTGCCCTTTGAATCGAGTCTGATTTATACTCATCCCCCACATGTATAACATTTGTTTATTTCTGCAATATATTAAAATACAGTAACATTCCATACTTGAGGGGGGAGTTTAGAGGAAGAGTAATGACTTACACATGTACTGTGCTACATTGGATCTTTTCCAGTATCATAAATAAGAGGGAAAGCAAGATTTTACAGCTCAGCCATTAATGAGAACAGTCCACTATCACATATGGAAAAATATTTTAGTCAGTAAAAGCTGACACAACACTGATGGCATTTAGCTGTCCAGTATGAATCATCTTCATAGAATAAGTTCCAAGAGAAAATATTACATCATTAGTTGATTTGTAACCTCAGTGCATGCAGCTGCAAATAAATGTTTGCATTGGTGTGCTCTAAAACAGGCTAGCACAGCTCTGGAAATAAGTTAATTAAACTGTAAGTGCTGGACAAACACACTCTATCAAGGGTTAAGTCTTCTAGCTATTCTTTGCATTACTTGGAGGTAACTCATTTTGTGTTTTTTAATTCCTTTCCATACTACGTGGCTCACAGAAAGAAAAACCGAATTAACGTTGCGACAGGAGTCAGTGCTCTTTTAAGATATGGGCCTAACTTGAAACTTCTTCACAGCATGAAAAAGCCCAGCATCCTCAGGAAGACACTCAAACATTGGAATGGAAATAGTCTGAAAGGCAGAAATGAAGGTTCAACAGCTGTGCAGCTAAGGTCTGGGTTATGCTGATGTCTCTATCCCCCACTCCTGGAGAGTAAAGCACCACCTTTTTATTTTTTTTTTTTCCACGTTTTTGCTGCTAATGGAAGTGCTTTTCAATCTCTCACATCAAATTTCTCTCTGGGCTTGTTTGTGGAACACGTTCACCAGGATAGTGGTTGTCTTCATCTGCAGTCCTGCAAAGCACCAAACCTGCTCTCGCTGCCCTGGGGCACCTCAGGCAGCGCAACTGCTCTGGCAGGGGGGTTGGACTCGATGATCTCCAGAGGTGCCTTCTAACCCCTAACAGTCTGTGATTCTGTGAACTGGGAGCCTGTTTGAAGCAGGCTCCCTCCATGAATGTGTGTGGCTCTGAGGGGTGGCTCAGGTCTGGAATGACCCCTGAAAACACTTGTTTTTTCTCCCTGACTTGGGTGACTAAGCTCCAAGCGTAAGCACCTTTATAACATGCCTAGTGTTAGGTGGGGAGAGTCTGGCTGCCAGCGCCTACATGGGATGTAAGTGCCTAAATACCTGCGTGGATCTCAGCCCTGTGACCTTCCCTAATAAGAGGGTTAAGCTTTGTGCCTGCCTACGCATGCAACTCTGTTGGTAAAATAAGAGCTCACAGTCATCGATACTTTCTGTAGCTAATCATTAACGTCGCTTGCATGCGTTTGCCCATGCCTTGGGAAAATCAAAGGACAAGTTTTGCATAAACATAGTAGCAGAACCATCATCTGTATACTGCTGATTTTCTTCACATTCAGTGCGTGCCTTTAAACATCCTCCAAGTTGTGCCACTGTGAGCCAGCATGCTCCTTTGAGCACAGGAGCTTGCACCGCTGTAAGTGTGTGCAAAGTCTGAGTCTGAGACCAAACTACACCTGGGGCTCAGTCTTTACTCATTAATTTATTCTTGCAAGGGTATTTCCTTTCTCTAAACTACTAAAAAGAGAAAAGCAATCCATGCTTTAGGAATCTGCACGCTGTGAAATGCTTGTACTAATAAATAACAAGTAGCTTTTAGAAGCTGAAAAATCTGAATTCTTGCCTACTCTTCCACAAGATGCTGATTTCACCCATGGAGAGCACTGATCTTCAACTTGCAGCAAAAAGAAAAGCAGGCAATGTGCTCATCACCCGTTACGTGCATTTCAGTGATACCTCGGGACTCCCGGCCTGAATCTTTCTTTCCATTGAGCTTAAAGAACGAGTGAAGTCAACTGCCCATGACTTAGGGTAACAAGGGAGTTGGGTTTGCCAAATATTGGAAAAATGCAGAAAATGGGAGTAGAGACGAAGAGTCTGTGGGGAGGTTTGAGCTCTATGTAGCACAAAAGAAATTCTCAGATATGAGGTGACCTTGAAAGCCATTCAGCTCATTTTCACACGAGCTAATTAGCCCAACTGGCTCCTGCACATAAAAATGAGCCTGTGCCTGTGTGTGTATAACCTGCACCTTGGATAAAGCAGCAGGAAGTATTAACTCTGCGCCTGAGACCTAGATATATGAGGAGTAGCAACAGACAGTGGAAGAAGTAAAAAGGAAGGAACATAGTAGTAAAACCACAGATATTTCTGCACAGTGAGCATCCATCTCAGCTTTTGAGCTGACTCCAGCAGATCACGGCGAGGGCTCTCCTGCCATGGACAGGCAGCCGTGGGCTCTCAAATGGCTGTTGTTGTGTGTAGTCGCTATCTGTGCAGCAGAAGCCCTGAAAAAAGCCAAGCTGAGCTTAGTAGCCAAAATAAACATTGGAGAAAATGCTGTCTCTGAAGTGTGGTGTCAAAAACAGGAACGAAAAGGTTAGGTATATAGGCAAAAGTAAATAGGTCAGTCCCTTGTGCCAGGCCATCTAATTCAGTACAAACTTGTTTGAACCCAAGCCAAGAGACTGCTGTCTAGTGAACCTGTTGTATCTTTGGGGACTGGCTTGATCTCAGCCACAATCCAAAAAAAGAGTAAAAAAATATTTCTCTGCTGCTTATGTTAAACTAGAGAGTTAGAATGACTTCCTAGCTCTGCCACACTAGCACTGGGAATTTCGTCTGCGCAGGGACTGTAGAATATTTTGGGCATCTGAAACCTTTTCAGTTCACGGCTTTTCTCTGCAATAGTCTCATTAAGAAGCATGCAGCTTGGATATATAATTATATTCTGACAAGGTTTCCATATAAGGGCATATTATTGATTAAATTAAAAAAATAATTTCTTATAGAATCATCTCTATATGTTATTCCAGATCTCAGCTTTATTTTGGATACTGCCGGCAGGAAACTTGGTTAATGAAATAGAAAAGGGAATTGTATAAATTATTACATTACATTACATTACAGAAAAGATTCCTGAGATTTTCATCCAGATCACATTGGATTTTTGAGAGATTTGAGCACTTAACATCTCTTTGTTCCTTATCAACGTATAGTAGAAAGGAACAAATTAGCTTCCCAGAAATTGCCTGATGATTTTAATACTGTCGATGCCAGAGGAAATGTCAAGCAAATCAGTCACCGTATTCCAGAGGAATTACTGCCTGTGAACCAGGCTATTAGACACCCAGCCTTCCCGCAGTTCACTTTGCAAGGATTGACAGGACAACAGCAGCTTTTCACCCAGACGTTTTTCTCACAAATGCAGCCTAGCTAATTCATGGGGTAATTTCTGCCCTTCCCTAACTTATGCAATTTGTCAGGTGCCTGAATGCTTTCCTTCTTTGATTAGGAGTGCAAACTTTGGGAGACAAAAACAATATTGCTTTTGTCTTTGTGCAGCACCACACACAAGAATAGGACTTGATAGGTAATTAGAGTAATGACCGTAATGGCTTGGCAAACAGAATGAACTCTTGACTGCAATCGCAAAGGATCACTCACCTTAGCTATTAAAAGGGTGCTGCAGAATCGAGGTCATTGTCTCTGCAGGTGATCAGCAATTTAACAATAGTGCATTGCACATGGTTTCCATCTCTTCGATAGCTAAGCATGCAGTATATTTTTTATGAATCTTGCTGGAACAACTAAAAATCTCACTTTCAGATCATTCCTATAAACAGAGATGTCTCGGCATACCAGGAATATTGTCTTTGCTCTGGCCAAGTAATAAGTGAGATGATACCAAGGATCAGTTCAGGGCCTTTGATCTGTAATCCATTAAATATAATTTACACTGCCTCACTAGTGAGAATTATTGTTACAGAGCCAAATGGATAGTTTCTACGATGTCTCTGATGACATTTGCTGTTTCTCATGGGCTCAGCAGTTTGACTCATTTTGCATGCCTAGATAGCGGGGTAGAAGACAAATGGCTCTCTTTCAAAGAGGGATAACCGTGTTCAAAAGGAAAGGCAGATATATTTTGAATTCCTGACCGTGGTGGCTTCATCTGTAAAGTTAATGCTTGATTGGACCTGCTCTAATTACTGTGATTTGGATATAAGGTAGGTGGTAAATTGGCAGGATTGCTAGAGTCAAAGGGTGGTGGGCAGTGGTTCAGAGTCCTGGTGGAGGAGTTTGTCAGGTTTTGATTCAGGAGTGTGACCTGACAGCAGGACAGATTGCCTCATCAGTGAGGTCACTAGTGCAACAGATCACGGGGAGCAGTCAATAAGCTCTAGAGCAGGGCCATCACGCACAGGGACCTAAGGAGGCTGGAGAAGTGGTCCCACAGGAACATTATGAAGCTGAGCATGGGAAATGCAAAGCCGTGCCCCTGGGGAGGAATAACCTTGTGCATTAGTGGAGTCTGGGGACAACCAGCTGGAAAGCAGCTCTGCAGAGAAGGACTGGGGGTCCTGGTGGCCAGTAAGGTGACCCATGAGCCAGTAGAACCTCACGGCAGCAGAGGAGATCACCGTCACCCTGCATGACCAAGAGCGCAGCCAGCCCTCTTCCCTTTGCTCCTTGTGCTCCGGGTTGGAATACCTGCCCCAATGCCCACAAGCTGGTGGGCACCTAAGCATGTTGCATATTTACATCATCCATCAGACGCTACTCTCGCTGTGAGAAATCCCTCTGGTTTCATCAGGTGCAATCTCTGCTCGGGCTGTGATAACTCTTCGCTCATCCTGGTAGGTAACAAGGAGAGGGAGCCGTGCAGCAGGCTGCACTCGCTCAGCCTGCAGATTCCTTTTGCACGAGCTAAGTTTGGGCACAGAGCTCTTAAATAAGCCCTTGAACTTTCCATTCCCTTTTTGGGCTAGATTATCCCAGAGGCTGAGGCAAATAACTACCTGGCTCCTCTCATCAGCAGGGGACGTTCAGCATCTTGCAGGCTCAGTCCCTTCAGATACACAGCTGTGATATGGAGAGCTGGCCTGTTTTGGACTGACATGGGAATTTTTTGCCTATTGCTCATGTATGAGACAGGAAAAATACCTCTATTCTTATATATTGCCTATGCAATGTCACAAAAAATATCAGACTAATGAGGCACTTTATGACAAAACTCAGTCCAGACTTTTGTTATAGTCAAATCAGTCTCCATTTTAACAATTCCCCGTGGCTTGTATATGCTCGCGATTATCGTGGGCATGAATGCGGTCACTGACTCCAAACACTGCCATCCATTTGCATACCCCAACTTGGAGGCATTCAGTCATAAACCCCGGATCTGCTGAGAATCTGCAAATAGGAGTTAGCAAGTTCTCACGTGCAAATGCAGGGAAGTGGAAAGCATTCAAAACCACTTGGGTATGCTTGCATAAACCTTTTATGGCATACACTAACCGTTTGCGATTAAGTGAAAGGAGGAAAAACTAGACTGAACCCATGATTCAATAGCAATGGCATTTTGCAGAGTATAGGGGGACTTCAAAACTGACCTCGAGATGTGGGCGTGGAAGTCATTCGCTTTTGTCTATGCACGCCAGAGCATACACGATAAGATCCAGTCTGGCCAATTTAAGTGCTTAGCTTGTACCTAGGTGCAAGGTTTCATGTGCTCAAATGTGCACTGCGGATGCCTATGTCTGACTAGTTATATGGCTTCACAGAGGAGAGCAATGAGCTTGTTTTAAGGCACAACTGCCTTTTTACTAAGAGAGATGTGTGAAACAGGTCAGGGGGAATTGTTTCCTAAAAGTGCCCATCCCTGCCCATTGACTGTGAAAGGTGACTAGGTCTGACCAGATGACGCACCTAGTAATAGATTTTAAGAGTCCCTTGAAAATTCAGTAATGCTAGTCCTTAAAGGATTCCAAGAGGAAAGCCTGTGTCCCAGCACAGTGGTCTACACTTAGGTGAGATGTCTCTCTGGCTTGCCCTTGCCGGGGGTCTTCTCTCTCGATTGACTTTGGAGGACAGTTTCAGTGGGTGCCTGCAATATCAGCACAAGCTAAGGGCCTGAAGGAAGCAGCCTGCTTCCCAGACACCACCAGTCCAAAATGAAGCAGATGGGAGACCTTCCTCAGCCATTCAGAGTCTTAACTTGTATAAAGGATATGACCCAGCCAGAGAAGTTAAGAACCAGAAAATGCTGATTACAGCAGGTATTGTTGGAAAAGCACTCTGTCAGCTGATGATCCAGCCCTCTAGAGCCTTTGTTGCACATGTAGCCCTTGTGCAAGGGGTTAAGTGGTTTCTTCAGCTTCATATGTAGGGCAGGGCTTGCTGGACTGGATCCCTTTTCATAGAAAGATTCGCTATGCCCGGCAGTTTATTACGCCATCCTCTTGAGTGCAAAACATACAGTAAAATTTGCAAAAGTAGTTTCTACTATAAAGCCTTGCTTTCATGGCATGCCAAAAATGTTGCCTTTTCAGATGGAACGTTCCAAGGTTGATTGCAATCCAAAGGTCACTGCTGAAAAGTCAGAGCAGAAAGCTTTTGGTTATTTGTGAGCTCTGAGTGTCTCTGTATGTGCAGGGAATTCACTCATTTTCAACTTCCTCTGTCATTCTCTGAAGCATGTACCACAGACCAGCATGGTAAAGCCATGATACAGGATAATATAAACCACCTGGATGAATTGATGGATTGATCATTGTGTTATTGAAACCCTGTTTCATTTACAAGCATCATTGTGAATCCAGGACCAATTCTGAAATCATAAGACAATTAAGTCTAGATACCTTTCAAATCTTATAAGGTGGCTGCATATGACACATTGGCTTGTCTGACAGCTTTAACTTTAAGGAGATGTTGCGCAGAAAGTGTCTTTCAGTATTGCATCCTCCCATGGAAATCAGCAGTTATTCTAAAAAGACTTAAAAATGGCTTAAATGCTTTAAGCACCTAGAAGATTTAATAAGGATTTAAGTTAGCTTTAATGCTTACATTGTGCTACCTTAAAGATTTAAGACAGCTTAAATACTTATATGCTTTAAGAAGTTAGGGTAACAATCAATTTGTCTGTGCAAAGCCCAAATAATCAGGATTTATTTGGTGAAACACTTCAGGGAGGTCTTCACATCACCTCTTTTCTGAAGCTACTAGAGGTGTCTTCATTAAGGACTACAAGGCAGCTTCTGCCTAAAGTTTTGCCTGTCCACCTAAATATCCACTACTTTTGCCTGGCACCCAGCACCTCAGTATATGAGGTTTATCCCATCCAAGCATGCATGCTGCTGTGGGCCCCAGAAAAGCTCTTAGCTGCTTCT
This sequence comes from Apaloderma vittatum, assembly GCF_000703405.1. NCBI lineage: Eukaryota > Metazoa > Chordata > Aves > Trogoniformes > Trogonidae > Apaloderma > Apaloderma vittatum. Next base: position 43,128 of record NW_009694131.1, read on the forward strand.
TCCTCCCGTGGAGAACTGAGGCACTGCCAGGCTGTGGGTTTTGTCCAAGACAACATAGGAAACCTTGAGGCAATGCCGAAACATGAAACTGGATCTCACACCTACCAGGTCCCTGGGTGTTTGGTCTCCCACAGCTATGGCAGCTGGACTGGCTTCCCAGCACCAGTTTCTTTCCTTTTAGAGCACAACCTTTAACTCAGTTCCCTGGGCATCGATGAAAATGCATGGATAAAACTGCAAGGATGGGAGTTTGGACTATTATTGTTCTACCTTGGGGCAGCCCCAATTCTGTGGGACCCATCTTATTTCCTTGTGGCCAAAACCCATTTCCACCTTAACCCCAGTCTCCTTCCCCTTTCTCCATTATACAGAAGCAATGAAGGCATCTGGCTGGAACATCTTCTGAGAAGTGTTCTCCCATTCCCTCTGAGAAGCCAGCTGTCACCAGGAACTGTTTCTACTGCTGGAGTTTGGGACTGCAGTCTAGACATGGACCTGGGAAACCAGCCCTGAGTGGAGGGCTTGGGCCAGATGACCTCCAGAGGTGCCTTCCAACCACAACCATCTTGTGATGCTGTGATATGTCCCACATGCCTCAATAACTGTTCCTCTGAGAATTTTGAAGTAATTACAGAGGAAGCTCATTTCTAGTGCCCAGTTTTACTAGTTGCCAGCAAAATTCCACAATATATGTTTGATAGCAGTCAGCCCGGAGAGAAAAGCAAACAGCATGGGATGGGAATGTGGTGGGTCCGGGAGGCACAGCTCTGGGAGTAATCACTGGCAATCACCCTTGCTTGCATGCACTTATTTGGAGTTATAAAATCACTTCTTCCCATCCTCTGACACGTTCTCTCACTTGCTCTTCTCAGAAATAATTTTTTACAATAAGTGCAGCCCCACAGAGCACGACCAGCTGTAGGCACAGATAAAGTGGTTGGATCTCCATGGGGGGAAGGTGTCCTGAAGCAGGGATGAGGGAAGGGACTTGCTCAAGATCTGTGACCCTGTCCTTCACTTTGCCTGTGCCAGAGCCCTGGAAACCAGAGAGACTGCTACTGATAGTGCTGAAGGAGAGCCTGGGGTGCAGTGATGAGCAGGGGTGCAGCCTCCCCTAGCAGCAGGAGTTGTTCTGCTCATCTTTTGTGCCCTGTGGACAGACAGAGTAATCAGAGGTCTCCATCTGGACTTCTTCTTATTGTTTGGGTTTTTTCCCTTTTCCATGGCACGAACCACTGCATTCAGCCTTGGCCTGGCCTTTGTCCCTGATCCTTGGGGTAACAACAGTCAGTTTTGCATGTAGTGCTGCATAACTTCAGCTGTTACTGCCTCAGATCCAAATTAGAGTGCCAAATTCAGCTCTGATGCATGAGTGCTTTACTCCCTATGTCATTACTTTGCAGCATTTCTCCAGCAGGTCAGCAGAGCTCTACCAGTCCAGCCAGGGCCACATTCAACATACTCAAGTTCATTCATTAGAAGTTTGTTCTTCATCCTTGCCAGTTCAAAGGCAGGGGGATGGGGAAACGCTTGGGTCGGCACAACTGATTTGCTGTTGCCTGGCTGGCTGCTGAA
>NW_009694131.1:44733-50420 GCF_000703405.1 Apaloderma vittatum
ACAGAAAGCTTCCCGTGGGATTAGCCATGCGTTCAGCGTGCTGGGAGCTCTCCCAGCTTTTAGGATGGGGAAAGCATCCTTACGGGCAGCGGGATTTTCACAAAGCATTGCCAGGGTGCCCCAGCCAAGGATGTGACTTGCTCTCTGTGGACACCCCAAGCAAAGCTTTGTCAATATTGCCAGGGGCAGAGTGAACCAATCCAATGCATTTGCACTGAATTTGTTTTGCAAATGTTTTTAATATGCTACCAAGAAATGGCCCTTTTCTGGCTTTTCTCTAACACCTAGGACACATCCTGTTCCCCAAGCAGGCCACAAATGGAGAGTTATGTGGAAAGCATTGGCACCATGAATAGCCACAGCACAAATTCCTCATGTCAGGTCTTCTGTAACTTACGTCTCCTTCGTGCCAAATGGCACCAGGAGCTGCATTTCTTCCGAGGGGAGGTTTTGAATGGAAGACAATCACTTTGGTCTGCAAATGGGTTATTTACAAACTTTTCATATTTGATGTTAGAGTTAATATTTAATAATGGTCATTAACTATAATAATTGTTATGAAGAGGTCTTCATCTTTTCTTCTAGTACTTCACTTTGAAGTTAACTACCACTCTGATATGACTAACTTTTCCTGCCTTTTTTTTTTTCAGTAAGCAACTTTGGAGTAGCAAAAAAGTAGTGAGTGCAGATGTTTATACTAATAGCCTTATTTTGTGTCTTTTAACATAGGAGATGATAGACATCCACTGTGTGGGCTGGGTAACAGGTGATATATATTCAAGTAAATATATACACACTGAAGAGGAATGTGGAAACTCTTCCAGGGTTTATTTAACATAGTACAGAGCTATGAGGTTATTACCCATCCAGAAAAACTAGAGAAACTAGCTCTGATTCTTTAGAAAAAAGCAGATGAAGAGGACTTTGAGTGTTTTAGAAAATAATGACAAGTGAGGGCTCTAAATAACTTATCACCTTCAAATGTTGCAGCTAAGCTGCATGAGTTGGGATTCAGTTTCATTCTGAATAGTGCCTTTCATGCAAATCACATCTCTGTAAGCTTCAAGGCTCTAATTAGAGTGTTACGACTGAGAGAAAAAGAAAAATTGGAGATATGAGCAAGTGTGGGTTTAGATAAGCTTTGGGTAAGATGGGAGAGGCAGTGAAGCAGAGAGCTAATGTCATCTCCCAGTAGGGGTGAAGAATTTAAGCTCAGCATATGCAGGATGGGTGGGCCCAAAAGGAATGCCAGATGATTTAAAATAGCAGAAGGAACTAATGTACAGGATGAGCTGCCATAGGGGACAACACAAGCAGCTGGTAGAACAAGATTTTTTTACCATCTTTTGTTCAAATGAGTTACAAAAGGCAGGGAAAAATACTCAAAGGTGAATGCAGAGGGGATGGATTTGTTCAGACTTCTTAATTCGGTCATTAGATAGGCTGTCTTCTGGAGCATGCTACCATATGATTAGTTCTTGAATTAATTAGGAAAATAACCAGTGGCCCATCCTCCCTGTGGTCAGTGCTCTGAACCTCATTAGCACCAGTGCACAGCCCATTAGCGAAGGACTTGCAACATCAAACCCTCTAAAGGCTTGCTGATGAGCAGGACGAGATCTGGAAGCCTTTAGCAAGCACAAGAGCTGCAAGAGTCCCGTGGGATAAACATTTACGCCTGCGAGGATTGGACAGCGTGGCGTACAGGAGGGGCTTCATCGACCATCTAGGCCAATTGAGATTGTCAACAATTTTTTGCAAGCTTGCTTTTTCTGTCACGCTGGAGAGCATTGGGGTTGCTTTGATAGTGCTTAGTGCTCAAGGTCTTGGGATGTGTTATTTCCCAAGGGCCAACAAGAGAGGACTTGCAAACTGCTGATAGCCAGGCAGGAAAAGCATGCAGTAACATTTGGCTTTGCAGCTTATTTTCTTATGAAGGTGGTTTGGGGTTATATTTTCCCCCTGAATTTTCACACATAACTACATTAGTATAATCTGAGTCACGTCTGCGTATTTATAAAGAAACAGATCCCTAAGGAGTTTATGGATTTGTCATCCCAGCACTGAATCTCTCAGAACGATCCTTCCAGACCATAATGAGATATTGTGTCAGCTCGTGGAGACAAAGCCTGTCCTTGGACGCCTGTCCAACTTCTCCAAAGGAGTGAATAAGAGTCATGTGTACATAACCCTTCTGCCAGGACTTGATGGGCAGTGATGAGGGCTGGGTTCAAGTGTAAGGGCATCACTACAAACACTCCAGCTTGAGCTCAGAACCAGCAACCTGGGAAAAATGAGCTAAACTGTCTGATGGGCCTTCACAAAACGTTCTCAAACAGGAGTTATAGAGAAGTAACAAGAAATGCACTTATTAAAGTACAAAAAGGAACTTTGACTTAAATAAGTAAACAGCATCATAATAACAAATGCCTAAACGGGAACACTTTCTCTTGCTTTGGGATATAACCGCTTGGCAGATTTCCCACTCCTGCGTAACCTTCACTGGTAGTTTCAGAGTTAGTCTTGCAGTACCTCAAGGTGTGAGACCGAGCTCTGCCTTGTGCTCCTTACTGCTGGCTGCTCATGCAAACACACCACAGATACTGAAAACTGTGGCATCAGACTGGGGGGAGCCACTCATCCCAGGCTCTCTCTAAAAAATCTGGTTGGCCAGCGCTTGCACGTCTTATTGCAATTGCTGACTTTTCTGCATGCAGTGCTATTTAAGTAGTATATGCAAAATGAACACATTGCAGCTCTGGCCCCTGAGCTTTTAAAGATGGGAATTCATTTGTCTTCCTGTAGAGTGTGCACTGCATCTCCACCTGACTGCAGACATTTGCTATGGACATAAGTCCCAGCCCACTAGTCAAATAAGTTGAGTTATTTGCTTCCAGAAATCTCTAATCCTAGAAGAAAGTGAAAGTCCCCGTCTTTGGGGACTTTCAAAGCCCACCTGGATGCAATCCCATGTAATGTGCTCTAGACAATCCTACTTTAGCAGGGGGGTTGGACTAGATGATCTCTACCTGGTGAAAATTATTCCTGTGCAGGAAGCATTTGCGGTTAACGTCGAGTGAAACAAGAAGTCGCACACCTATAGACATAGCCCTGTAGGAAGGTGGAATAAAAAAAACCCTACATGTGCTCAGTTATGGCAGTCAAGGTGCATGTTCTGAAAAGTCAAGATTTCTTTGGGGGATGTTTATACCCCTTGTCTTTCATTTTCATCTGATGTCACTTTGCTCTTGTGTCAAATAAAAGGAAATAATGTGTTCAGCTGAAATTCTCTGTGTTACTTCAGCTGACATGTTTTATATTATCTCAAGTCATTCTGTCAGGTTCCTTCATATTTACCATCACTCTTACGTGACCCTTTTCATCTTTCAGTCTCTTCCGCTCCTCAAATCTCTGTATTGCTCTTTCTGTACTCCCTCAGACTATTTTGACCTCATCTCTGAAGAGCCTCACAGGTTTTTCTAGTTTCAATTAACCTGGGCAAATTGATGTCTTCAGCATATTTCCTCTTCTCTTCCTCTCCTCCTGCTCTGCCCACCAGGACACCTGTAGCCGTGTGCCGCCTTTGCCATATTGCACACAACCTCTTGCTTTACGCTCTCGTTTGCAATTTTTACCCATGACCGACTTTTACCCATGTGCCTGTTCAGTTTTCTGAGGAGTGATTTTAAAATCCCCCTGAGAAACTAAGTCTGTTTTTGAATTGGTTCTGGTGTTTACTAGCAGATGAGCTAGTAGATGATGGGAGAGGCACAGCCTGTCCTTGGAGAAGCCATGCTGGGCTGCTGCTGCCCCACTGTACTCATCAGGTTGTTTTAAAGCAGCATTTCAGTTATCAGTTCAGCCAGTGCTTCCTGTTCCTGATTCAAGACTTCCTAGTCCACAGCTTTTATTTTCTAGACTGGTAAAATCACTGTGCTTTGGAGGGTCTTAGTCCAGTGAAAAAATATTATCCCAAATTCCTTAAGGACTTAGAGGGGATGTTTTTACTGGCAGCTCTGTCTTGTATCAGTTACACTTATTGGCTGTTTGATACACAGTGCATGAAGTAGGAAGGAGAAGAATCATAGAATCCTAGAATGTTTTGACTTGGAAGAGACCTTTAAAGATCATCTAGTCTAACACCCCTGCAGTGAGCAGGGACACCATCCACCAGAACAGGTTGCTCAGAGCCTCGTCCAACCTGACCTTGAGTGTTTCTAGGGGTGGGGCATTGACCACCTCTCTGGGCAGTGGGCCTCTCAACTGATCAGACTTTCAGGCTGGGAAACAATATCTGAGGTCTTGCCTCAAAGATCATCCCCGAAGAACTTGGGGTCGTGATGAAGAGTGCTTCTGGAGTGAGCAGTGGCTGCCCAGAGGGCTTCTGCACAAGCAGCACCTTCTGGTGATCAGTGTTTGGGTCCACAGAGAATCAACAAGGATGCTGGCCAAAACAGAGGTGAAAAGAGGACTTACGAGTGTCACCAGGCTTTGCTGGAAATATGCTTCACCCAGTGCATTCTCCCTACCACGATCAGTGACAAACTCTCACCAGTTCCTCTTGTATTGCTTCTTCCAGCCTATCAGTTTTATCTATTTCTCCTGATAAATGCACACTTATTGAACTGGGGAGGGATATACCTGCAACAGAGAGGAGCCTGTGGCTGGAAAAGTCTGGCATCATGGCTTTTCAGTGGATGCATGCAAAGGATGTAACTTCATGGGGGAAGGGACTCCTTGGTGTTGTTTGTGGTTATGTACACAGGGACAAAGGGCACAAGGAAGAATATCTGTGTGATAGCTGGGACTTACCAGCCAGAGACTTTCAGGCAGGACGATTTGTCCTTTAGGACAGGGCGCATTCCCACAGAACACAGCACAAGCCATTCAAGGACGTTCCTGCTCTAAGTTTATCATTTCTATTAATATAAAAGTAGAGTCAAAGCCACAGAGCGCTGAAACAATCCTTTCACCGTGAGATTGCCCATGGGCCTGTACAGGCACCATGATTGCCCTTGCGCTGGGCTAATGACAGAGGATTTATCCCTATTTGTAAGCTCTCATTAAAACCTAGCCCTAGCCCGGTTACATGGTTGTTGTAGTAGAGGATTATGTTTTTCTCGTTTAGACAGAAATGAGTTTTCCCCTGTCTTGTGGACAGCCTCTTGCCATGAGATAGATACAGAGAACTGCTATAATGCATGCAAACTCTTCATTGCTGTAGTATTCAGATGTTTTGGCTTTACTACATCTTAATAAATAACTAAACTGTTCCATGAGTCTAGCGGCATGGGGAGTGAGAACAATGTACGACCAGATAATTAAATGTCTTGTCTTTAAACAAGAAGCAGAGTAATTTTCAATAGAGGCTGCTAAACCAAGCGCCCTTGCTCATCTGAAAGGCTTTCGGGGCTGTGTTTGGTGTTCTGTGACAACTGATTGTGTGGGGATTTTGCTGGATGAAAACTCTGAAAAAAAAAAAGAAGTTTATTCTGCTGATCTGGCTTACTCATCCCAGATATGACTTTTCCAGTCCTGTTGAGAGCCTTAGAGACCACGAGTAACCCCGTCCAGCTCTGCCCTGAGTCAGCACAACGACCGAATCCACAGGCAGCTCTGCACAGGCCCTTGTCCTGTGTCCCACTAGTAAAAGAGAAGAACCATTTTCCATCTCCTAAAGGGAAAGA
>NW_009694131.1:50451-50679 GCF_000703405.1 Apaloderma vittatum
AAAGAGGTGCTGTAGGCCACGGAGAAGCATCTCCTGACCTGGCTTCACACTATAGAACCTCCACTGAGTAACACTGAATTGCTCCAGAACAGCATCCAGGGTCAAATGTGAGATACTGGAATTTGAGGATGAACTATGCACAAAAATCAAAACTCGTCCTCCATTGGCCATTTATATTATGACCTGCATGGTATCAAACATTTTATTTTATTTTATTTTATTTTATTT
>NW_009694132.1:0-14603 GCF_000703405.1 Apaloderma vittatum
ATCGTGGGGGATCCGCTCTCGGCTTTGTTAAAAGAAGAATATCCCTCTCCTTGCCATTCTTGCACGGGGATCCGGCGTTGTGTTCTTTCTTTTTTTTCTTTCTTTGTGGACTTCAGTGACTCTTGGATAAGGTAAGCAGTAATATTACCTTTTTCTTGTTTGTTTGTTTGATATCTTCAGTAAGTGGCCGTGGGGTGACAGATGGGATGAAAGAGCTGGCAACTGAAGACAGAGGAAACTTGGAAGCTTGTTAAGGCAGTGTAGGAACAACACTTGGAAAGGAGATATGCCGCTTCCAGTGGAACAGGCTTTGCAAACAGAAGATGAGTCTAGAATGAGAAGTTCAAGGTTTATTTTTTATGGAAACTTGCTGTCAGGGTAATGGTTGTAAAGAATTTATTTTAGAAATCTTGGGTGTTATAAAAATATATCAAAAGATATTACAGAAGCTTCTTTATATAAATGTCAGTTTGGTCAGGACAGGAAAAGCTCTAATTGATTCTGTCTGAGGGAAGAAGGGATATGTAAGCTCATTCTGGGAAGTAGAGAGCAAAGTAGGAATTAGAAAGGATTTAAAAGCATATCCTTATGTTGCTGTGTTCTTGTGTGTGCCTGTATGCCTGTGTAACAGAAGGTGATATCTTGTTACTTGATGAACAATTTAACCCTATAACACTGTGAATTCCTGAAGCAGCACGTTCCTTAAAGGGATCACACACTCCTTTAGCTCCAAGGTCAATGTGGTGTACAGGCATCTGTGAAAGTTGTGGATTGTTTCCTTTGATGAATGTGATGAATGTCAGGCCTTCCACCAGGCTACAGCTAGGTGTAAACATGAATCTCCGATTTAATAATATCATATTATGTTACATTATAGGACTGCTGTTGTCTGTAATTAAACAGCACTGGGAAGTGTAGGCAGATGAAATGTCTTGCTATTTCAGCAGTGTTTAACCTTTTCCAAGGCCTGGTAGGGTGCACTGCTTCACTGAGGGGTTTTCTACTGCTTCTGTGAGTTGTCAGAGATACACACACACATAGCTGAGTGCTACACAGGGATTTCTGCATACGCAGAGCACCATGCAGGGATTGCTATCCGAGATTAAGGCTGATTCCAGAAGGAATGAGCTGCTGCTGCTTGTAGTAGGTGGTGCTACTGAGATGGCTGAACAAAACAAGCAGGCGAATAAGGTCCCCACCCTGTGTATTTTTCAGAATTATGTAGCACTTCATACTCTCGTGGCTGTGATTAATTTTCTTTGGAATTGGGACCTAAACTACAACCGTTTCTTTAGGTAGTTGTCCTGCACAAGTGCTAACAGTTGTAGTAACTTTGAGTGTGATGTAACTTTTACTGATGAGCTGAAGAGACTGCTTCCTACTATTGTAGCATTTTTTCCTCCTTCATAATTTTGTTAATGTTAAGGTGGGTTGTTTTTACTGATTTTTTTTTATCAACTAGAATATAAAGATAACCATTGGGCAGCAGCATAGAACTACCAAGGAGCAAAGTTGAAAGCAAGCAAATTGAGGAGGAAGTAGTTTAGGTTGCCAAGATTTTCATTATATTTAGGTAGAATTAGAAAATATATATGTTTTACTGTTCCCTTTACGCTTCACTCCCCCATTTCCCTCAGCCCAATTATAAAAGCACTATTGCCTTCCTCTCTCAGACTCTAGGGAAATAAAGTTTATTATGTAATGTTTGCACTAGTTGTAAACTTTCATTAATAGTCTGCCCATCAACTAGGACAAGCATTGATCAGTTGATAAACTTTTTTTGCTAAGACATTAATTCTGCATGTTTAAATTTATAGCTTATATCTGATTGCATTTTCTATGTAATGTTTTGCCTTCACTTGTATTGGGCTGCTCTATTTTATAAATCAAGTTTTAAAAATGGAGATTTGTAATGATACGTAGACTCTCAAAGAAGTAAAATGGCACTTCTATTTTTCAACAAAATGGTGTTCTAAATATACATATACATCAAGTGTGGTCCATAGCCATTTTGGTCATCTGTTGTAAATAAAAAAAGACTGTCTTCAGTAGTAATCCTTCTTCCAGCATATTTGTACACTTGTAAAGATGTGATTTTGTATAATGATTAGACCTCTAACAGCACTGTTCAAAAGTTGAAGCAAACTAGATGCTAGCGACTTGACCAAGCAACTGATTGCACAACTAAAGAAAACTCAGGTAGTAGTTTCATCATAAAATCAGTATTCAGTGAAACCCCTTGTTTAAAGTGCTGCTTTATAGACCCTGCTTACACTGAACAACACACAAGAATGTGCATATGAGGGCATACACTTATAATTATTAATGATATCTACATGCATACAAACTGTCAGGCACCTTAAGCTTACAGTTGGTAGTGGATCACTGTGCTATTTGCTGGGTTGTAGCCTTTGAAAGTTAATGGAAGTCAGTAAAATTCCAAATGCTATGGTTTCTTCTCACTTCTAGGTGTGTTCTACACCTGTCCAATCATGCCAGCTTTTCATTTGCTATTTTTTTGTGTGGACTTATACAATAATCCTCAGTATTTTTTTTTTTAAAAAAACAAACCCAAAGATATGTAATTCTAGACAAAAGAACTGATACAAGCACATAAATTATGTCTCTTGTAAATTACTTTTTTTTTTCCCTTGGAATAAATGCATGCAGTTATAAACTGTTGTTTTATATAATATTTTACAAAATGTGAATTGTGTGTCACTCATTTGACTTTTAGAGACTATAAAATAATAATGAAAAAAAGGGTCTCCTAGGTTTTGTTAGTTTCAAACCGAAATAAATAGGTGGAACTCCAGTAGAATCGTAGAGTTATAGAATGCATTGGGCTGGAAGGGACCTTTAAAGGTCATCTAGTCCAACCCCCCTGCAGTGAGCAGGGACATGTTGAACTAGGTCGGGTTGCTCAGGGCTCAATCAAGCCTGATGGGGGCCCTGCTTCCAGGGATGGGGCCTCCACCACCTCTCTGGGTAACCTGTTCCAGTATTTCACCACCCTCATAGCAAGGAACAGTTCTGTACTTGGCTTAGAAATTTCAGAGGTAAGAGGTCAAATGAACCCTACGTGGCCATTTTTTCTCTAGACTGGCAAATACTATGGGATGATTCAGTAGATCGGATTTTGCAGGAGTGAATCACAGGCTCAAGAGGGAGTAATGAATCAAATGCCACTCTTGATATGGTTCAGTGTAGCTTGACCTATTACACTACACAATTTTAAATCCAATAGATTAGGATTTTTTTTTATTTTGCAAATCTGTTTAATCCTGTTTTATAATTCAAGTTGTTTTTTTTCCCCCTATTTTTTTGAAGTATAGGGAATAGCTGTCAACAAGCTGGGAACTTGTTTGCATTAGATATTACACATATTTAACAGAGCATGCTTTTCCTTGGCTCTTGGTAGGCAAAAAAGACAAAGAACAGTCTTTTGTAACATTAGAAGAACAGCAAGTTAAACCTTTGTCTACGTAGATATTGACAAGGCTGTGAGTTGAGTAAGAGTTGTGACAGATAAGCACCTTTGAAAACAGTATTGTATGAAACTCTCTCTAATACATCCAATATCAAAGATTATGAATACCCAGGGAATATAGTCTAGAGAAATCAAACCCACAGGTTAACTCTCCTTTGTGCTATTTTACGAACTCTTACTTTAAAATTTTGGTTAATTGAGTAACCTACAAGGTCTTGTCTCCTAGTTGTAGGTAGGTTGTATTCCTTTCCAGCAAAGGTACTTATTATGTGTCTTCATCTGGATAAGCAAGTGCAGATAAAGTAATTTCTGCACAGTTAGCATGGCAGAAGAAATATGAAAATGCTCCCCATCTGCCAGTATCCTCCATTTCCTCTCTGTTTTTGATACATCTGATTGTACTGGCTGAGCATATTGGCCAAAAGGTGTAGTGAGATAAGTTCAACTCAGTCATACTGTTGTGGTCTAGCCAAGCATGATTCCTTACCCAGTGGGTATGGGAATGACTTGAAAACACATATTTATTATCTATTTTTAGCTTTATTAGACAGCAATACCTATGCTAGTATTTATACCTCATACTGCAGAAATTATGGTAGTAAGTCTATGTATTCAATTAATCACTCTTTTTACCATAAGAGTATGTGAAATTAATAGTGAATTATTTGGCTACATTGCAGAGTTGTGCAAGTGTTAAGAAAATAAGAAGTTCTAGATAGTTAAATGAGGGGAGAGTTGTCAATGCTTGCACTGATTGCTTGAAGTAACTTGAGGTTCACAGTTTATTTGCATTTGAATTAATCGAGACTGGTGTACAGCAGTGCTTTTCAGAGCAGGCTTCAGAAAGGCTTTCTTGCATAATAAAGTACTTGAAAATGTTAGTTGGCAGATGAAGGATTTTTAAAATACTTTTTTTTTTCCTGACAGAGTGAGATTTTTCTCATTTTCCTCTAATTAAGGTTATTGTAATTCTGAAATATTTTTACCACTGAATCAGCATTCTTGTGTTGAAAGCAACTAGAATTTTTAAATTAGCTTATTAAAAACTTTCAGAAATAATTTTTAGTTTCTTCACAAAGAAGTTCTTGATACCTACAAAAAGAAATAAAATAATTTTAGAACAGCTTATAACATCAATCTGTTAAATGTTATTCCTTACCAAAAATGCTCTTTCATTAATTGATAGGAACTTCTAGATTGTTACTTTGCATACTTTTGTTTCCATTAGGAAATAAAAATTTTTAGATGCTTTCTGCATTGTAACTCTGAATGGTAAGTATTATCATTATTGTAACAGAACTTTGTATTCCCAAATAGCATGTAAATCATTACACTTTTATTCAGATATAAACAAATAGATGACTTAGATGTGGTGTTGGGTGATATGGTTTAGGGGTGAACTTGTAGTGTAGGGTTAATGGTTGGACTCGATGATCCCAAGGGTCTTTTCGAACCTGAATTGTTCTATGATTCTATGAAACAAAACCTGGCAGAAAATTCTCTCTTTTGATGATGAGTAGTGGAAATAAACTTTTGCAAATAGCTTGCAGATTATGACATGCTTCAAAGTTGAACATTGAAATGTTCAATTTTATATTTTCTTTTATAAACTTCATTTAAAACACCACTATAACTAATAACATGTTACTTATGGATTTTGTAAAACTTTATCAACCATAATTACTAGCAAAGAAAGAAAGAAAAAAGCACTTTCACATCACTGTGGCAGGCAATCTTAATTCATATGCAAGAGCAGTCAAAAATATAAATAAATCTTCAATTTCTGGTAGAGACTGGATACAGAACCATCAGTATTAGAATTATATAAATAATTCTTAACCATGAGGACTGCATTTGGTGAGAGTTGTGCCCTTTCAGTGATACTAAGGAGCAGGAGCAACAAAAGTATTGTATGCATGAAAATGCCATGACATCTAAGACGTCTTTAGAAAAAAAGGTAAATAAACTGCAGAAAAGTGGGCAAAATAATTGTGAAAAAGTTACTCGTTGTATCCAGTCTGAACCTCCTCATTTCAGTTTATGCCCATTGATGTTTTGCTGAACTCACTCCAGTTTATCTATAGCTAGGGAGCCCAAAACAAGACACCATACTCTAGATGTGATCAAACTCAAGATGCTGATGACGGACATTCAGAAAAGCTGCAATATATATCTACAAAATACATGTAAATAACTGAAGATGAGAAGTGAAATACATTAGGAAGAAGCTTCTCTTATGAATTATGTACTCCATAACTTGTCATAAAAGGATTTTTTTTCTTCAAAAAAGCATAGCAATATGGCCTCTAGTCAAGATCAGAATAACAATGCCTGTGTTCTTAGGACGTATTTGTTCTCTGTATAAACTCTAGATTAGAATGCACCGGGTACAACTATATACAAAGATTGTATTCTCTACATGGAAAAGTTACTAAAATCTAAGTTTTCTTTAAAGAAGATATCCTTATCACAATCAGATTTATTTTTATTATTATTATATTTATTTTTTTATTGCCTAAATCAAGATACAAACACATTTAGAATATAAACAGAGAAGATTAATATATGCTTTCTGAGGTCAAACTGTAGTGTAGTGGAAAGCTAAATGCATGTGAATGAATGACCAACTCACATATAACTACCATGTAGAGTTGCAGGAGTCCAAATTTTATTAATACAGTAGAGAATAATCTACTGTACTTAAGTAAAAGAAGAGTTGCATCATGTTAATTTTGACAATGCTTTTTGAATTTTCCTTTCAAGAGAAAAATTATTTCAGTGCTTTTTAGAGCATTTTTTTCTGTCACTTCTGCATCATCATTTTAGGAGTTTCTAATTTTGCCCTTCTAAGAGTCTGGTCTGAGTCTTAAGTCAACAAAAAGCAGAAGCCTTAATAAGATGTTTGTAAGACATCCTGGTGATTATTCACTTTTTATGAAATATTCTAGATTGTTGAACCTGTAGAATGAAATCTGAGACCAAGTACCACTGGTAATGGCAGAGTTTCTCGGTGTTGTCCAGGTATTCCTTAGGTCTGAGGTGGCAATGCTCAAAAAACTGTCAGAAAGACAGTATAATTTCCAAATATTTGCTCAGTTCAACCTACAGTATTCACAGAAGTGTAAAATCTGGTATTAAAATGTAACACATTTTAACAGTGAGTATTTTTCTTCTTCACACTATTTCAAGATGGAAGCATAATCTCATCATCTGTTTTAGCAATGGAAAGGCCACGGAGAAGGAAGAAAGGCTCTTACTGACAGTATTTTTGGCTTGTCCTTGTAAAATGGAATTAAGTCGCATGGGTCCTCTGTCTCCTTGCAGCAGCCAAGGTTAGCCGTAACCTCATCTTCAGTGAGAAATAGATGTTTTGAATATTGAGTGCTGGTTTTCAAACTGAAATACAGTTCATCACGTTGCTGTTCTTCTATATTATCAAGTCCTTTGAGAGAGCTAATTCCTGTTTAAAATAAACCCCAAGACAAACAGCACCAGGTCATGGTAGTTGGAAGGCTGCTCATGTTTTGCATTTATTTCCTACACCTTTTAAGGTGAATGAATCTTAGCTATTATAGTAGAGTTAAAATATTAATTTAAATTTTGTTTGTCCTCTGACATGCATGTTATTGTTCTGTTTTCCATTTATACGTCCATATTCTCATGTAATTCAGAAACTCAGTAATAATTAGTACTATGATAGTTTTTTGATGCAAAAATTATATTTCTATTTTCAATTTTAGGATTTTTGCACCAGTAATATTCTATAATAAATGTTCTGCACATTGATGCATGGGATGATTTAGTTCTTTCCTTGGGACACTTAAAAAAATACATAATTACCATCACTCCTGAGATATAATCTTTGTATTACGCTAATTGTTCTTTGAACTGGAAACAGGTTTTCAAGTGAATTTAAACTGTGTTGCTTAACTGTAATTACATTTTAGTCTACTGTCATAATAATAGGCTGATTCTCTTATTTTATGCTGAGAGAATTATTGCCATTAAAATATTTAAACAGTCTACATTTGTGTGTTCTTGTGGCAGTCAGCAGGGTGTGAGAGGTTAGCTGCCCTTTGGATGTTTCATTTGAAGCATTATTAGAATAATTAGAAAATTAGGGCATCACATCTCAAAACTGGTGTCTCCCGTGGACCAAAAATGTAATATTTTAATCTGCTTGTGTCTTTTGTATCTTTTCATTGTGATAGTCACATTCATCTAACTGTTCTAGGCTCTCAGTAATTTCTTCTATGCCTAAGGCAAAAAGGAATACCATTTGCTGAAATGAGTTATCACTACCACTCTTGTCAGCGAACAAGACACAAGTAGTGTCAGGGACAAGTACCTTCTCAGCACAGTGTTTGTTCTGTCTATAGACTAGGTTTGTAAGTTTTTGACTAGTCTCTGAGTGATCAATTCTATCACGATTCTGTCACAACTGCATTAAAATTATTTCTGTGGAATAGATGTAATGCACAAGTAACTTTCTTCTGTTTGTGGTATTTATGTCCAGAAGTAGTTATGCACTACAATTTTCCTGTGTTGTCTTTTAAATTATTTTTCTTGTCCCTCCTTTTGGAAGTAATTTATTTAGCAAATAGTGAAATACAAAATGTCAACTGTAAGTCTTCACAAGGTAAAACCCCTCCTTTACATAACTTAAACCAAGGCACAAGGAATTAAAAAGTGCTCCAGAAGACAGTCAAACTCATTTCAGTCAACATACAATGCAAAAGCTGAATGAATAGGTAATGTGCAATGAAGGTTAAGTTAATTTACAAAGATGAGTGGTAAAAGTGAAGATTCAAAGCTGAAGTTTTCCAATCAAAAATTATGTGTCTGGGTAAATATATTCACCTGAAGTTTGTAATAAGTGTAAGTGGAATAGAAACAAACCACACAAGGGCTATTACACAGTAAAATATTTTTAGAATTGAATTATACTTTATATAAAATCAGGAAAAATAACTAGAGCTGGTATTATCACTATAAGAAAATTTTATATTTTTGAGGTTTCAAACATGAAAAAGTGCCTTTTAAGAAATAGTACCCATGAATTTCTAATTCGGTACCTTTCTGATATGTTGTCTCTCAAGATTATCAAGAAATGAGAATATAAAATAAAAGTCCATGCTTCCTAGGAGCTAGACAGTAAGGATCCTGCTACTCCTTTTGGCTTGCACTAATATAGATCTATACACAGAAGAATCCAGGTAACTTCTCACAAATAAAGGGTCAGTATTTGGCATTGAAGAACAGAGTGGAAAGTGAAGACAAAAATCAAGGAATTGTACATATAAATTAACAAAACCTTCAGAATGCGATCTTAAATATCCTTAGAAGAAAAAGATTATGAATTCAGAAATATTAAAAGACAGTATCATTTTTCTCTTCATCAGGAATGAAATGTTAGTGTAAAATGTTTAGGCAGAGGG
Source organism: Apaloderma vittatum (assembly GCF_000703405.1). Classification (NCBI taxonomy): domain Eukaryota; kingdom Metazoa; phylum Chordata; class Aves; order Trogoniformes; family Trogonidae; genus Apaloderma; species Apaloderma vittatum. Next base: position 8,929 of record NW_009694132.1, read on the forward strand.
AAGAAGCCTCTCACTAGGAAAACTATTCTGGTTTGCTGCATATCATAGCATCTGCTAAGAGCAAAAACGTTGATGAAATAATTCTCAGCCAAAAGAACATAACTCATGACTCACCAAAAGAGAGTGAAATAATGAGGTAGCTACTTTCTTTAAAGACACAAAGGAGGGAAGTCTGTAATAGTTTAACTTGGGATATTGTGGCTACTTTTCCATCTCCCAGTTTCTAGTAGAAAATAATTGTATAATTAGTTATGGAGAAAGAAAAAAGTAAAAAATAACTTTTCTGTGCTTCCAGTGACTGAAAACTGGTATGATTACATTTACATTAATATTATCATAGCAGATTTACATCAGTGAAAATATGATGAAAAATCAGACATCATATGTGCAGCTCCATAGTTAATTACTAGAACAACACTTCTGTAATGAAAATTATGGCACTGTTGTTATTTGTTTACTCCTCTTTATCTTTGCATGCATGTTATTTCTGGCCATCTTCACAAAATATTATGAAATTAGAATTGGTAGGCAACTTTAACAAGAGAAGATTAATGGTAAAAATCTTCATTGCTAAGGAAGTCTTCTAAATCGCTAGGTGCTCATGAAGGGCTGTTATGATCCACAATGTCTATCTGACTTTTTTTCAGTTGTATAATGAAATCAAACAACAAAGCCTCAAAGCATAGAAAACTGCTTTAGAATGGATGTTTGCAATGTCAAGCTAGGTTGATGTGAAACACAGTGAAAACAAAATTTTGCAGATGTCATCTGCAGGATGAAAATCTGTTACTTCTGACTAGATAGTTCAGAGATTCCCCAAACCAGAAAAGTCTTCCGCGTTGCTATGGTATTGAGGGTGAAGTTCATAGTCACAACAATATAAGACAGATACCCACTATTAAGTTTGCTTAAACAGCATTTCAATTATATTTTAAGTATATTGATTTTAAGAATATTGTGTTCACTTTGACATAATAGGACGGGTGAAGCCATGACTTTTCCCTTTGTGGCTAAATAGATAAGTCCTTTCTGGACTCTGATATCTATCAAGAAATCAAAAGATAAAAGTATTAAACTATATTAATCCATCATTTTACAGACAGTCACTAAATGGAGTTGGTGGAATGATTTAAAAACATTCTTTGTCTAGTTGAAGTGAAGATACTTTTCTCGTGTTGTATGAAGATATGGAGAAAGCAGATGTCATGCAGAAACCGTGTAAATAGCATAATTCCTTAACTGTTTTAAATAAAAAACAGTTTAGACATCCTTTATTCTGTCCAGATCTGGAAAAAAAAAAGAAATCTTCATTAAAATGCTAAGAAATTTCAAGCAGCAAGTACTGGTATTAAGATTAGAAAATATTAACAAATATTTCAATAACAATAATAATAATAATTAAGAAAAGTTTTCTCTGATTATAAGACTTAAAAGGAGAAAGTACTATACTATAAATCAAAAAGTGACTTTTTAGAGGAGTATTAACAGATCTATATTTGAGGAGTATTAACAGATCTGTATTTAGAGGAGTATTAACAGATCTGTGCTGTCCCCTCCTGTCCTGTTATACCCATGATCAGCCTTACTTTTCCTTCTGTGTTGATATGAGTGAGTGGTGAGCTGGCTGATTTGGCCAGAAATTAACCTTTTCCTCCACTGCCATCCACCTCATGGTTGGAATAACATGGCCTAAGATCAGCTTAAGCTCTCATGGAACAAGGCAGTGTTCTTCAAAATTATGTAAAACTGGTTTGAACAAGTGTGTTAATGTGGCTGTAAAATAACTGGATAAGATACAAGTTGAACAGAACAGCACAGTTTAGTCGTTGACCTGCAGTAACTACTCCCCCCACTCACCTCCTGAGACATAGTTTTGAGTTTTCTTTCAGGGCTTCTGGTGAGATGCTTTGCCCTTATAGTCTAAGCCCAAGTGAGTGATAATAGCCTTATGGAAATATTATTCTAGAGAGAGATTGCTGGAAAGAAGAGTTATAACTACATTTATCCTCCAAGGCAGGTTTCTCATATCTCATCAGAATAAAAAAAAATAAATTAAAAAATCAACAAATCAGCTGGATTTTTGTTTTATAAAAATCTCTGAACTGCATGTGTTTGCTTCATGTTCTACTCACTCTACCCATTTAATTTTACGTAAGGGTGGAAGATCCTTCTTTTACTCTCTTGGACTGTAATGTCCAAGTGAAGCAGCAAGTCTAGCAGACATCAGAGTTTCAAGTCAAACTGGGGTCGCAGACATATCTTCAAACTTCTTTCCATAGTTTTCCCAAAGAATGCAGCTAAGTTGACAGATTCTGGACAATTCCCCAAGAAAGCTTTTGAAGACAACATACTGCACTAGTGACCCACACCAACTTTATGACTGACAGAACAAGTACAATTTTCCATATTTCTTTCTGACTGTGCTGAATTTTGGATCAAGAAGAAAGTTGACCTTTGTGAAAGAAGTAAAGAAGAAAGACAAAAGTCACTGCAAAGCAGGGAAGAAGAGTGGGAAAAAACACTCCACAGCAGATAAATTAAAGAAGAGAAAATGCCTATAACTATTCAAGTGCTGAACAGTTCCCTCTATTTGTACATTTCTGTACATTTTAAAACAGACTGTTTTAAAAGACAATCATAAGCAACTTTGGATTTCTTTAATTTTAGTTAATGGAATTATTTTAGAGTTTTGTTTCCATCACTGTGAACATTCACTATCACTGGGTAAAATTTTGGACCCAACATACTAAATGTGTGTTTTAAAGTTGTTTTCACGTTTTCAATTAGGTCATGATTTCATCTGTAGTTGATTTAATTATATTACTGCGGGCGCTGGAGGAGAACATTGGAGGGCAAATGTATTTTTGGTTCAATTCTGACAAGGACAGACTGCTCTCAGCTACAAGAAGACCCTGTTTATTTAAATAGCTTCAATACTCATCAGTCCTTCTGGGTGCTGGTCAAATCATGATTAAGTCTTAATGATACCAAAATTCAGATGCATCTTTATGCTCTGCTGTTTGATGATTTGATATTTCCTACTGGTGTTTGTACTGTTATGTATATTCCTCTTCATCACATCAGAGTGCATCCATGTCATATTCAAAGAGTTGTGATCAATGGCTCTATGTCCAAGTGCAGACCAATGATGAGTGGTGTCCCACAAGGATCAGTACAGGGAACAGTGCTATTTAATACCATGGTGGCATGGACAGTGGGATAGAGTGCACCCTCAGCAAGTTTGCCAACAACACCAAATTGTGTGGAGTGGTTGACATGCTGGAGGGAAGGAATGTCATCCAGAGGGACATTGATAGGCTTGAGAGGTGGGCCCATGCCAGTCTCATGAAGTTCAACAAAGTCAAGTGCAAGGTCCTGCACATGGGTCGAGGCAATCCCAAGTACAAATACAGGCTGGGTGGAGAACAGATTTGGAACAGTCCTAAGGAGAAGAACTTGAGTGTGTTAGTTGGCGAAAGGCTCAACATGAGCTGGCAGTGTGCACTTGCAGCCCAAAAAGCAAACCATGTCCTGGGCTGCATCAAAAGAGTGTGACCAGGAGGTCGAGGGAGGTGATTCCTCCCCTCTACTTTCCTCTGGTGAGGCCCCACCTGGAGTACTGCATCCAGTTCTGGAGCCCACAGTACAAAAAGGGCATGAATCTGCTAGAGTGGGTCCAGAGTAGTGCCATGAAGATGATTAGAGGTCCGGAGCAGCTCTGCTATGAAGACAGGCTTAGACCTGGATTTATTCAGCTTAGAGAAGAGAAGGCTCCAGGATGATCTAATAGCAGCCTTCAAATACGTGAGAGAGCCCTACAGGAAAGCTGGGGAAGGGCTTTTTACAAATGCCTGTAGGGACAGGACAGGCAGCAATGGCCTGAAACTGAAAAAGGGTAGAATTAGATTAGATATTAGGAAGAAATTCTTCACCATGAAGGTGGTGAAGCACTGGAACATGTTGTCCAAGGAAGCTGTGGATTCCCCATACCTGGAAGTGTTCAAGGCCAGGTTGGTTGGGACTTGGAGCAGCATGGGCTAGTGGGAGAGAGCTGTCCCTGCCCACAGCAAGGGGGGATTGGAACAAGATGAATTTCAAAGTCTCTTCCAAACTTAACCATTCCATGATTCTATGTCCTTATGCTAAGTGTTTATATGTGTTTAAGGAGGCAAGAATGCTATTAGTTACGTGAATGTCATAGACCTTTCTTTATTACATTACCCTGATATGTCCTCTATCTTTTCATGCTATGAAGGCTGCTGAAATACTATTTCCCCTACCTTATCTCTCTATATGTTTGCTTTTTAGTACCTAGTTATCTTCTTTAGTACTTTGTAATTGTTTTGTTATTTCAGACCTCGTTAGAGGTTAAAACCCTCAAGCTGTCTATTCCTACCTTTGACATTTTCATGGCTGTGTTGAGCCACAACCTCCAGGTGGGTTGACTTTAAATCTGCTGAGTTAATGAAAAATCTGTTTCACAGCATAACGAAGATGGGACCCATCTGGCCAGAGCACTTCAATAGAGTAGGTTCGTAGATATAAAGGGGTAAAATCATAATATTGACCAGAACACTTAATAGAGAGAGATTCTCTAAATTATCATGGTAGTTTGAATTAACGGTAGGAATATCATGGTTTAGCATTGATTCATGGAGTTTCAATATTTTTATTGGTAACTGAAGTTGTACCAAACCTCAGAATATCCTTGATAACAAAATGGAGAACTAGGGGTGGTAGATTAGCATATCACAGCAAATATGGAGGAATTGTAGTCTTTAATTTAGCAGCTTACTATTTAAAAAAGAAGTTGCATCCCAAGTGGCCTTTTTTGCTTCTCTAGGATGACATATTTGCTCAAAAATACAATTAATTTACTATGGAAGTGTCAGCTGCCATTGTTCCTTCTTACAATTAATTAAATTTTGCAGTATTTTATTTAAGAAGATTAAATAAAAAACTTGAAAACCAAAATATCTATCTTTTCTGACATGTACCGAGCACACAGTTACACAATGATATGTTAGGCATTAATTTACAAATTTTGTAAAATATTAATACTACTGAAATATTTGTCTGAGTTCTAAGCTGATAGATTTTATATTTTGATTTCTTAACATAAAACAGTTGAATTCCAATTGGTTCACATACTGCCATGATGATAAATATTAATCCTTTCGGCTACTGAGAAACCAGCTGTAACAAGCTTTCTTAGTGAGGGAACAGAGAGACTACCTTGCTGAAATGTCCATGAACTAGTACTTGTATATTTTAATGATGGTAAAAAAGACACTCACCTGATGCCCACTTTGATTCTATTAAAAAAATCTCCTCTGAGATACATGAAACATAGTACCCTCATTTTGTTCTTCTTTCTGTAATATTAAAGATATTGTGAGATTGGGTGTGAGAACATGTGAAGAACATAATAAAAATATTTAAATCTGCCATTTCTCATTTCATTATAATTAATTGAAATCTGGGTCACTGACATGAAGGCATCTGGTTTCATCTTTTAAATAAACAAATAAATTTGTAAGATTAAATTAGAGCATGAATTTACCAGGAATGATTTCACCTAATAAGTGCCCCTGGTGCATCCACGTTGCAGGTGTTTTGGCCTTTCAGAAATGCCCCTGGTGTACTCGGGCTACTTGTGTTTCGGCTCATGAGAG
>NW_009694133.1:0-15523 GCF_000703405.1 Apaloderma vittatum
TGAGATTAGATTGGTCAAGCAGGATCTGTCCGTGATGAATCCATGCTGACTGGCCCCAATCTCCCTGTTGGCTTTTAACTGTTCTGTGATGGCTCTTGAGATTATTTGTTCCACCACCTTTCCCGGCACTGAGGTAAGACTGACAGGTCTGTAGCTACCGGGATCCTCCTTCCTGCCCTTCTTGAAGATGGGCGCTATATTTGCCAGACTCCAGGCCACTGTGACATCCCCTGTTAACTAGGACTGCTGAAAGATGATGGAGAGTGGGTTGCCAACCACGTCTGACAGCTCCCTCAGCACTCTAGGGTGTAATCCATCAGGCCCCATAGATTTATGAGGATTCAGGTTATGAAGCAGGTCCATAACCACTTCCTCACGGATTGTGTAGGTCGTATTCTGCTTCTCATCCCTTTCCTCCAGCTCAGAGGGCTGTGTGCCCAGAGAACAACTCACTGTTAAAGACTGAGGCAAAGAAGGCATTAAGCACCTCAGCTTCTTCCATATCAGTGGTCACTGCTCTTCCCTCTGCATCCAACAAAGGATGGAGATTCTCCCTAGACCTCCTCTTACTGTTAATGTATTTATAGAAAATTTTAATGTTGTTCTTCACCATAGTGGCCATGTTTAGCTCTAGGTGGGCTTTGGCATCTCTAATTTTCTCCCTGCACAGCTTCACTTCTCTTTTATAATCCTCATAATTTGCCTGCCCTCACTTCCATAGACCGTAAACTCTCTTTTTTTTTCCTAAGTTCCAGCCAAAGCTCTCTGTTCAGCCAGGCTGGTCTCCTTCCCCATCGGCTTTTTTTTCTTCTCTTTTGGGTATTCATGTTTTTCAATAGTCAGTTTCTGCACCTTTAAAATTAATTCCTTAAAGTATGCCCAGCCTTCCTGGACTCCCATGACCCCCAAGGAACTCTCTTAACCATGGACCAGAAGAGACCAAAGTCAGCTCTCCAGAAGTCTAAGGTGGCAATTCTGATGACTCCCCTTCTTACTTCACCAAAAATGGAGAACTCCAGCATAACATGACCATTATTTCTTCGTCCTCGTTTGGAGATCTGTAGCAACCTTCCACAATGATGTCCGTCTTATTAGGTTTTCTTTGATTCTAACCCATAAGCTCTCAACCCTGTCATCACATTGATTAATTTCTAAGCATTCATATCCCTCCCTAACATAGAGCGCCACCCCACCACCTCTCCTATCTTGTCTATCTCTTCTGAAAAGCTGGTATCCCTCAATGGTAGTACTCCAATTGTGTGAGTCATCCCACCATGTTTCAGTTATGGCAATTAGATAATAGTTTTTGATCTGCACAATGGCCTCCAGTTCCTCCAGTTTGTTACCCATGCTGTGTGCATTAGTGTAGATGCACCTTCTTCTGACATTGCCTCTCAAATTCTTTGCATCTTCCTAGCAAGATGCAATATTCCTCATCTCTTCATCTGCAAATTCCCATTTCCTCTGCATTTTCACAAACCCTCTCTTCACACCCACTGCCATGTGTAATGTGAGAAGTATTTTTTCAGATATTAGCAATTTACAACAATAACAATGTTAGCAAATTACAAGCTTTCTTTTTTCTTGCAATTTTGTTTCAATCCCAAAAACACTTTCATAGAAGACATTTAGACCTAAATGGTTTAATTCACTCTAATATTTCATCACAAGTCTGTTAATAGCTACATTCAAAATGACACTGATTATGTACTTATTATATATAATAAATATTGCATTTAGTTCTGGATTAAGTAATGGGTTTAAAGTAATAATTTTTCTCTTTTTTTTTTTCATTTTGGTCAATTCTTAAATTATTTTAATAATTATTTTCCTCATCTTCTGGGATACTGCCAGTGTAACCCTTAGGATTATGTGACATAGTGTTTACAAAGCCCATAATGGCATTGTGAAATATTTCAAAGTTTACTGTTACAGTGATGATAAGCAATAATTTAAAAGCTAGGCTGCATGCAAGTGCAAGACTTAAAGATGCTTTTTCTCACTTTTATTTTAAAAAAGTCACAAATATGAGGTTAGAAGGAAAAACTGCACACAATTTTATGGAAGAAGGAAAAGGACAGGAGATTTTCTGCTAAAATTTAGGGGGGAATCTTGGTTACTCAATATAGTTTTGATATCAGAAGTCACAAAATAGTCTCAGCACTATGTCTTCCTGTTGTTCTACAGCACACTCATTAGGCTCTGAGATCAATACAAACTAGCTGTTCTTCTTTGATGCAGAATCAGGCTTCAAACCTTACTATGTGTTTTCAGGTCTTAACTAAGGGTTTGTTTTGTGGTTATATTTGATCCTTCTCAATGATTGAGTGAATCTACAGCTGGCTAAGATTGAAGCTCTACTGATCAACCCATCCTTGTGACACCTTGCAGAACTGACTTGAAAGTTAACTTATATCAACACTGCAACTTGCCCAGGCCCCATGGGTGAAGAGGCCTAATTGAAAGGAAGGGGATAATCAAGCCATTGGCTTTGACTACAGATAATGAGCTGTGTTATGGGAGGAAATCTATTATCAAACTAACCCCAAGAGGTTTGAAACAGAATAGCCTCACTCTACACGATTAAAAGCTTTTTCAAATCCGGAGGACACATCTCACCAAAAGATATCAGGATTACAAAAGTACTTCTAAAGCTGTGGTCAATCAAGAACACTGATATTAAGTCTCGGAACATATGTTGCCTGTATGAAATTGATCCTCATAGGATCAAAACGATAAGTGTCTTCCAGAATACCAAACCATTGAAATGCCAGTTCTTGTAATGAGTGAAACAAGATCTCAAATATTACAAAAAATCATGAACTAAACAAAGCTGAAAGTAAAAGATCCGGGTATTTTTACATTAGTTCAAAGTAACAGTCCACCTTTTGCTTGTTGACGACCAATATTGAATACTTAAAATTCTGTGAAATTCCATCATAGGTAATACTCTCAGTTACTAAACTATCAGTTAACAATACCAAAATTGCTAGTAGTTTGGTTGCAATCAGAACTGAGTTAACTAATGTGCAGCTGACATTGTTCCTGCTATGATGGGTTTGTGTCTGGTGGGGGTTTTTTTTGATAGTGGGTGGGCTATGGGGGTGGCTCCTTGTGAAACTTCCAGAGCCTTCTCCACCCAAGGCAAAAGGATCTGCCTCTGGCGAAGGCCAGGCCAACCAACCCCTCTGCAAATCCATGTATTTAAGAGGGGAATCTTTTCCAGCCAAGCTTATTATTCCTGTCTTTTGTGTTGAGTTGCTTTCTACTGTATTCTCTGTTGATGTTTTTTGTTTGGAGAGAAGAAAGTGAGCAGAGCAGCCACAAGATCACTAAGGTAAGTGAGAAAGAGAGCGGGAGAAGGGCACCACAGCAGAGCATTTCCTGGAGGCCATGCTGAGATGGAAGCCTGAAGTCATCAATCAAAAAGATCAATGGCAAGAAAAACTCCAGGATGCAGCCCACGGAGGACTCCATGCCAGAGCAGAGGACCATGCTGGAGCAGAGGACGCACTCGAAGCATGCTGTGAGTTCGAGGAGATCCTGTGCTGGAGCAGTCCATCAGTGGAGGACTGCAGTCCATGGAAGGGACCCACATTTGTCGGAAGGACTCATGTTGACCGAGTTTGAAGAGGACTGACTCCTGAGAGAGGATGAATCGTTTAGTATGTTGATAGGGCTGGGACAAAAGCTGGACTCAATGATCTTCTAGGTGTCTTCCAGATGTTACAATTCTGGGACTCTACGATTCTATGATTCTAAGACTATAAGCAGTCCTCTCCCTGCAAAGAAAGAAGTGGCATTGCCTGATTGCATACACCATCCCCTGCCTCTCTGTGTCTTTGCAGGGGAGGAGGTAACCAGAAAGAAGAAAGAGGTGGGGACAAAGTGTATTTAAAATCTGGTTGTGTCTATTTCTCTCACTACTCTCCTCTGATCCAATTGATCTGGTTGAACTGGTGGTGGTAAATTAAATTTTTGTTTATTTTCTCCCCATGTCTGGTCTATTATTTGCCTCTGTCCATAAAGGGTGAGTGAAACTTCCCTATCCTTATCTTGATCCTCAAGCCCTTCTGTTGAATTTTCTTGTCCTCATCTGGAAAAGGAGAGGGGCAGGAGTGAGATAGCAGCTAAGTAATTCTTTATTGCTGTCTAAGAGAAGACCTATGGACCCCTTGCTGGATAAGGAATTCACTGGAATAAGTGCACTCAATCCCACCTTCCATATCACCAACCAAGATGCTAAAGAGCACTAGTCCCAATACTGACGTCTGAGGAATGCTACTTGTTTGGTCTCTATTTGTACAATGAGTCATTAACTGCATCATCCAGCCAATTCTTTATCCAGTAAGGGATCCATCCATCAAATCCATGTCTCTCCAATTTAGAGACAAAGATGTCATGTGGGACAGTTTCAAATGCTTTGCACAAACCCAGGTAGATTACTTGCCTTGGCAAAAGTAATAAAATTTATTGCCAGTCAAATCAGAATAGGATGATAAGATGTAGGGATTTTAACAACACCTTCTCCCTACACCTCCCTTGTTCCCAGGCTTCAACCTCATTCCTGACTTCTCTGTTTCTTCCTCCTGGATGGTGCAGAGAGACCGGGAATGTGAATTGTTGTCAGTTAATCACATATTATCTCTGCTGCTCCTTTCTCCTCATGTTTTCCCCCTGCTCCAGCGTAGGTCCTTCCACTGGCTGCAGTTCTTCAAGAACTGCTCCAGCATGGTTCCCCTCCATGGAGTACAGTCCTACAGCAACAGAACACTGCAGCCTTTGTACCTGGCATGGACACAGATCCTGCCAGGAATCTACTCCAGCATGGGGTCTCCACAGGGTTACAGCTTCCTTCAGGACATATACACCTACTCTGGCACCACAAGCTACAAAGTGAATAACTGCTCCTCTGTAGTTTTCTGCGGTTGGAGGATCTGTCTTCTGCAGAGGAACAACCTATCTCACCATGGTCTTCACCAGGGGCTGCAGAGGAAACTCTATCTCAGTACTTGGGGCATCTCTTCCCCCTCCCTTTTCAGTGACCATGGTGTCTGCAGGGTTGTTTCTCTCAGTTTCACTCCTTTCTTCCAGCTGCAGTTGTACAACATTTTTTACACTTTCTTAAATACTTTCTCACAGATGTGCTACCAGCATCACGGATTGGATCAGCTTTGGTCTGTCTTGGAGCTCCATCCAACATGGGGGAAGTTTCTTGCATTTTTTCACAGAAGTCACTACATGCCACCCCCTCTACTAAAACCTTGCCACATAAACCCACTACAACAACAAAATCTCAAACTTCTGAGTTCTATATATGCACCTTTATTAAGTTTTTTTTTTTCCATAGCTGGGCAAGAATTACTAGGATACTATTAACTAAATCATTATACTGTAAATTCACCTACCTACTACTTAAAGCTATAGAGGAAAAAGTTCCTTATAAAAAAAAAAAAATCTCAAAAGCAACCTCATAGCTCTTTTGCATAGCTGCTGTATTATTTTCCAATGATTTGTCTGAAGAGTGAATAGAACAATTATCATAAGAAGTCTTGTTTTCTTGAGTTCTACAGTTGTTAGGAATTAAACCTGTATGCTCTTCACTAGATCTCCGCTTTGTCCAAATGAGTCTGACTTTTCATTTTACAAAAAGACTTAGGCCTAGATTATATATGTTAAAATAATGATGAAAATGCTGAACAGAGATATAGAAAACATCATCTCCTAAGAAACCAAAGCCTTTTGGAGCAACTTTGAACACTTGATTTATTGCATTTCATTGATTTAATAAACATTCATAAAGCTTTTATTTACAGGTGTCAGCACTTCCCAGGAGGGGGTTAAAAACGTGAGGCTTAATTGTGGACACAAATCTGTGTACATAAGCCTATAAATGCACTGCTGCCAGAATCAAATGTTAGCTAGCCAGAATTGCTACAGTTTGTAGTGCAATGGAACATAAATGTTCAGATAGGCATTTCATATATTAAAGTTCATGGCTAGGCTGGCCACTAAACTGACAGATGCTTTCTGTGATCCCCTCACCACCCTTACAAAGAAGGATAACAGGGAACCCAAGGAGAGAGACTTTGAGGGTGGAAAAAAAAAGGACTTGAATCAGTTAAATGAAAAAGAGAATAATAGTAACAATAACAATGAAGATGCTGAACTATATACAGTTATGCACAAGTATGCAAATATATTCAAATATACAAAAGAATATGTTAATACATAACACATGCCTTCTGGATAGCAACTAGGTTCCAGACTAGACTTGACAGCAGATAGGAATGACCAAGCACAGAGTACAAATGACAGTCTAGCTAAAAAAAAACAACAAACCAAAACAAAACAACAAAAAATCAGAAAAGGAAGACCAAAGAGAGGCTGTGCTACTCCCAGCCAGGGAGGCGGGAAAAGACAACCTGTCCCAGCGAATAGTACTCCTCTGCAGTGCAAAAACAAGAGGCAGGAGCACCAGGAACATAGGGAAAGGTAGCAAATGGCCAACAGTAATCACTGAAAAACAACAAGCAACAAAGACCCCAGAGCTTTTCTTAGGGGCCCATTTATACTGAGCACCACAGGAAGGACTACTGTGATTGGTCTGTTTGGGTCACCTGAGTGATTGTCTCCTTCCCACAGGCACAGATGTCCTCCATCTCCCATTGTGATTACCACATGGGTCAGGCAGCCCTGCAAAATTTTATTCTAGTGCTCTCAAGCCATTTTTTCACAGAAAACCAGGAAGATCAGGTCTCATCCTATGTTTAAGGTAAAGATATGTTGAAAATATCTTTAACTTGATTTGTGTTTTCTAATTTGTTATCACTTTTTCAGTTGCTGTAGGGTTTTTCCTTACAATCTATAACCCAGAAAGCGTCTAATCTTGCAGAATGTGTTGAGGACTGCAATGAAGCTTTAAGTAACAACTTTAAGTCCTGTGTAAGAAATTATGTTCTTGTGTTGCAGCTGGCAGCAGCTTTCCACCTGACCTAGAACATTTTTCCATGACCAGAGCCATTCTCTGCACATCTTTCTATTCTACAGAGTGACTACTTCCTGACATTTGAAACCTCTCCTTTACGCTCAGCCTAGTAGAGCAAAGGATGTAATCAGAAGCTGTTAAAAAACCCCCTCTACGTCAGACTCTACAATGCTGCTTAGTAACAAGAAAATCTCCAATACTCTGCTGTAAGGGTTATGCTCATCACATAGTTCAGTTCCATACCTTAAAAAATGTCTGATAATTTCTTTACAACTTTGCTCAAAATTATAAGAGAATTGGCCACTGTGTGAGGTGAAAGTCACTAAAAAATATATTTGAAATCACAGAATCACAGAATGTCAGGGGTTGCAAGGGACCTTAAAAGATCACCTAGTCCAGTCCCTCTGCCAGAGCAGGATCCCCTACAGTAGGTCACACAGGAATGCATCCAGGCGGGTTCTGAATGTCTCCAAAGAAGGAGACTCCACAACTTCTCTGGGCAGCCTGTGCCAGTGCTCTGTCACCCTCACAGTGAAAAAGTTTTTTCTAAGATTTTTGTGGAACCTCCTGTGCTCCAGCTTGTAGCCATTGCCCCTTGTCCTGTCATTGGACATCCCTGAGTAGAGCCTGGCTCTGTCCTCATGGCACTAACCCTTTAAATATTTTTAAATGTGAATGAGGTTACCCCTCAGCCTCCCCCGAGCCAAAGAGACCCAGCTCCTTCAGCCTTTCCTCATAAGGGAGATGTTCCACTCCCTTCTTCATCTCTGTGGCTTTGCACTGGACTCTCTCAAGCAGTTCCCTGTCTCTCTTGAGCTGAGGGGCTCAGAACTGGACACAATATTCCAGAAGTGGCCTCACCAGGGCAGAGTAGAGGGGCGGGAGGACCTCTCTCAACCTACTAGCTACTCCCCTTCTAATCCACCCCAGGATGCCATTGGCCTTCTTGGCCATGAGGGCACATTGCTGGCTCATGGGCATCCTGCTGTCCACCAGAACCCTCAGGTCCCTTTCCCCTACGCTGCTCTCCAGCAGGTCAGTCCTCAACATGTACATGGGGTTATTCTTTCCTGGATGCAAGATTCTACACTTATTCTTGTTCTATGTCATTAAAATTATCCCTGCCCAACTCTCCAGCCTGACTAGGTCTTGATGAATGGCAGCACAGCTTTCTGGTATGTAAATTAAAAAGCACGCATACTGTTTCTCCTTTTTGTGTGTTCCCACCCCTTCTGTCTCACAGCACTGTGGTAGGCAGCAACTAACAAAAGTTGTGAAGTTTGTTAATTTGATGAATTTTTCTTCTCACATCTTTGTATTTACCATCTTACTCTCTTCTCCTGCTACAGTCATTGTTGCTGCCTGTTCAGTAATCTGTTCCAGGAGCAAAAAATTAGGACAGCAACAATGACTGTAAAGGGAGAAGTACCTTAATGAGGAAACAGCACAATTAGCAGACACCTTAGTATTTGGAGAGCAGAAGTGAAGCATGCAAGAGGGAGAAGAGAGTAGGATGGTAAAAATAAAGCCTTTAAAAGAAAAAATTAGAGAGGGATAGACAAAGGCAGAGAAAAAAACACTGAACATAAGATTACAGAGAAGTCAAATAATTTAGAATTCTCCAAAACAGTTGAATTGCAGTGTACTGCAGACTTTGTTGAATGCTTAGAACTAAGAATTACCAAGTTATTCTGTAATATTTCAGCTCACATCAGGGTATTTGAGTGTGATTTGCCACTTCTCTCAGCCCTCACAGTGAAGAACCACTTCTAAAATCAATTCTGTCTGTCTTAGTTGCCCTTTAAATATAAACCCTTAAAATTTAAAAGAAGACTTCAGGGTCCCTTAAATAACCACATATTTTATTTCTTATTAACTTTAGGCACACATCAAATGCAATTTGGGTTTTCTAGCTGAGAAAAATAGTACACTAGTACAGTCTGGTAAATTATAGCCAGACAGATCCTGGATCAGCAGGTCACTTCTTTCTGATACCTCTACCTCTATATCAAGGGTGCTTTTAGGGATTTCACCTGGGTAGACAGTTCTCTATCTTAGTCTTGTGCCTCCAGTTGTGCTGTGAATTGTGAGGGGAGTTTATGTTAGGGCTATGGGTGAGAGAGAAAGAGGAAAGACACCTTGAAGACTACCAGACTTGCACCATGTTTTCCTTAACCGGTGGCATTCAAACACAGAGCAGAACAGGCCTCAGATATAGTTACTGTGTTGCTCTGTGAAGATTGGAGATCTGAGCCAACGGTCACACCAGTGGTAGGCTGGGAACTTCACTAAGCTGCTGACAGACATGCAATATTCTTCCAGGATTCACTGGATGCTGGGTAAATGCTCCTTCATGAGCACTCTGTGGGCTGTGTCTCAGTGCCCATATTTGCACATTGGCAGGCACAAGATGATATTTGGAACCTAGTGAAGCTAATTGGAGACGTCACAAGACATCACAAGCTTAGACGTCACAAAAGGTGTGATTTCCACTTGTTTATTGAGTTTTTGTGGTGGGCAAGGCTGGTAAGGACCAGCCACTTTTGTGGAAGGACTGTATTTTGCCCAGAAACAATACAAGACAGTTGCCAACAAGCCTCGCAGCCAGTGTTTCTGGAAGAAAAAAATGAATAATTGTTCTCTGCAAATGAAGAACAGAAATACCCTCTTATCATTATCAGGCTACAAGTGAAAAAGCAAAATCCCAGAGTTGCCCCTCTGTTAAATGGTTCTAGTGTTCTCAGCAGGTTACATAATATTTCATATGCTGATATTTTTAACAGTTATCTCAGGACAAAGAAGAAAGAATCCTTTGACTTTTTAAAAGCTTTGAAAAGGAAAATGTTTCAAATTAAAATACAAGTTAATTAGTTCAAGGTTGAAGGATTCAATTTAAATAATGAACTGGAAATCTTTAAGAAATTAGAGTCACATGCTTTTACTTATTCCTGTGATCATCTTACTCTGAAAGAGTTGATTTTCTTCATTGGGAAACATAAATTAATGTTATAAATTAAAGTCTTCAAGTAATATTTTGGGACAGAGCCTCAGTTTATGTTCATGTCCTAAAGGTATATTGTTTACATCATAAGAAATATTATTCTCAAAAGATAAATTTTAGTCATATGATTAGATAATAAACACTTACAATAAAAGTGTCATTATCCAAAATGTAAACAAGACATCTGCATTGAATTACTTATAACAAAGGACTTCCCTTAATTAATTATTATTAAATAGATTTTTAAAAAATATTTTTGATATTTTGAACCTTAATTTGTATGGGTTTAGTTAGGTATGTTACTATATGCGAGTAAATATATCTGTTAATTTTATTGAAAATCCAGAGAATTGTTGTAATTTCCTTATAATGAGTTAGTTTGATAATTTTCTCACTGGAATAAAAGAGGAAAAGAAGACACAGCAACAGGGATACCAAGTCAACAAATAAAGCAGAATCCATGTGAAAAGCATGGAAGGCTGGGACAAGCAAATATGAGATGGCAATATGAAGTTAAAGAATACATAATGAAAAATATAGCTGTTTGGTAAATGTGGTTGATTATGCATACTGAACACATAAATATCTTTAGTAAGTGCTGTACTATTCACACCACAAAATGCTTGGACACAGTTGATTCTCACAAAAGAGTGTAATAAAGCTTCTGTGTTGAATGAACAAATCACTCCGTCAGAGTCCCCAAGGACTTTCATTTCAGATTCTTAAGAAAGGCTAAACCAAGTTTCTAATATAATAGAGACCATGAAAACTTGTATATAACTATTCGTTTACTAAAGTTGTAAAAGTTTGAAGAACTTCCTTAGCTGTTAATTTTAAAACTAAGAAATTCATCAAGAAATTGGGAAAAAAGAAGGGTCATAACAATAACTTTATGTGAAATTTATTGTATCTTTTGCTTTGTTACTGTTCCAGCAATCTCTCTTAATATGAAAGTAAATGAAATTTAACAGAGGAAAAGAAAGAAGAAGTCAAAGATATTTGATAGGTATGGTGATGATATTTGATGCTGTATCTAATGAATTCACCTCTGGTATTATTTATTTTAATTCTACTATCTGTCTAGAACTGAAAACTGTGAGCAAGTTTTTCTCAATATAATTGTATTAATGTAACCAATGACTGGAGGGTGACAGAATGATGAAGAGCCTCATAATTTTCTGACTCTGATGTGGGGGGTTTTTTTATGGATATGGACATATGTTTTAGTATTCTCATTCTGCTGGAAAGGGCCCTCCCCTCCCCTCCTCTCCCCTTCCTTCAGGAGTGGGGATTCCTGATTGTTTTTTAATATAAATAGTTACTGAAATAGCCATTCTACATTGTTTATTCTGACCTTTGAACATTGTCAACCCGATCCTTGAAAAAACACCTGAAATGCCTCACAAATATAATGAATATCTGAGGATTAAATTTTGCACAGAAAATTCCAGCTTCAGAAGGTGGTCAAGGTTTATACACCTGAAAACAGCATTTAATGACTGCAGAATTGAACAATTTTATGTAATACTCACTTCCTTTTAATTTGATTTGTGTAAGACAGGGTGCTGTTAAAGCCTCATTGAATTGCTGACAATACATAGTATTCATTGTAAGTATAGGCTTCATTTTTATTCTTTTTTTTTTAAAAAACCTTTTACTCTAAACCATGCTCTCAGACTGTTGTAAGCAAAAGTTATGACACTGAACAACTTTAAATTAACAGTTCCATAATTCTCAAATATTCATATGTCTCTGTTTTTAATGGAAAATTGTTTGCGGGGTTTTATTTCCTAGTTCAAATCAAACTTTAAAAAAAAAAGACTTTATAATTTTTGTATGTTGGTGATGTGCAGTGAATTGTGTTCACAAAAATTTTCAGAGGTTTCAAGCGCACTAGCCTTTTCTACACTTCTGCATTAATCGTTATCTGAGTCACTCGTCCTTTGAGCTGTGCATACATATCCTCATGCTATATGATCTCTGGTATCTCAATTATAGAAAGATTTCTTAGTTAGCTGTACTATATCGTCAAAACCTAATTTGTGTTTCAGAAGAGTGAGGGGTAATTCCATTAGTATACTTATGCATACTTCTTCAGAGCAATGAAAATTGTATGGTATTTGTGACCAAGCATGTCTTATGGTTTTAAAACGCAAATCCATATTTTAGTTATGATTTCAACCTTGACCTCAGAGTTAAACCCAGTGTTTTATCCATTTACTCTCTGAAGCCTGAAACAGGATGCACATGTGAAATAGGTATTTAGAAGTAGTTTTGTCTGATTTGCATACTTTCATATTTGTAATTATTTTAGTTTGACATAGTACAACTGCAACTAGCATAAAATCAAAGGCAGTAAACCAGTAAATTGTTTTGCTGCTTACCTGTTAGCAGCATACTAAGAATGCTAACAAGAATTTTAACTTCCAAGTCCAAAACAAAATTTTCTTTATTTTCCCCTTCCCCCCTTTTTTTTTTATTAAATGTAGACACAGTATTTCATGCTATCCTTTTCCTCCTCTGAAATCAGTTAATCACATTTAATACACGTCAAGAGCAGTTTGGTAGCTTGTCAAAAGTTTTGTAAGACACAGATAAAAAGCCAAACTTGTTGACTTATGAAGCAATTAACAGAATCACAGATAGCTTATTTCCTTACCTGTTTTCTCAGTCCAGCCATGAGTGCAGTTATCCATATTAGAGAAATTTTCTTGTATGGAAAAGAAGGTCACAAGTCCAAGAAAGTCTAAGTTCACTATAGGAAATATGACTGTTTAGTTTTAATGCTTTTTCATCAGCCACTCCTAAGGGTATAAAAAAAGTAGTTTCTGTCAGTATTCTGATAAACTTATGTATCTTTATGGTCCTACAGATACTGTCAGAAGGCAGTATTTTGGTGTCTCATATTGTACTTTTTGAATTTTTAATCTACTTGTCAAAAAATAATATAAGAACTGAAACAATCATCTTCTAGTATGCATAGACAGGCTTTTCTGCAGAAAGGTGTAAACATTCAGGGAGTTTTAGCTAATATAACTTAATTTTATTTTATATTTCCTGGGTGAGATAATGTTCCTATTGTTAACCCTGTAACACTGTCTTAGCTTCACTGCACAGTAAAGCAGCCGTTATTACACTGAGTAAGCAGGCCAATACCCTTTTAGATTAGATTTTTAGACTTTTTTTTCTTTTTTTGTTTAACTGTGGCAGATCAGCTAGAGGAAAGCTTCAGAGGACAGAAAGCAAATAAGGTTTTTCTTTGTTTCAAATAATGGCGTGCAACAAGCTTGTGACAAGTTTCAGAAGAATTTCATAGGTGCTTATATAAATTTCCACTTCATTTAACCAGTCTGTTACTAAAGTTTTAAATGAAGATAGTTCTTAAATCAGACTGAAGATGCTTAAGAGTATAGCAGCTCATGGAACTGCAGTTGGGCTCCTTAGGTAATTTTTTTCTTAAACAGGATAATACATTTCAAACAATATCAATTATTTGCATTAAAAAATAGGGCAGAGTTATAGAAGGGAATAGGGCTAGCTGCTCAAGACTTCACTCTTTGAATAATAACTCTGCTTTCCTCACTGATGATGAAAGACATGATTGAAGTTGAGGGCAAAATGAATGTAGTCAAGATTAGCACAGTTCTTAAATTACTAGAGTTGCCTCATCCATGAGCCCTGATCATTTAAGTACATAATGTAATGTGTACTTAATAAGAGTTTTAATCAGAAACTTGAAAATCTCATGTTTTTCCAGTTCAAGATACTGATTTATAGTAAACAACAGGAAAGATAGACCAAAAACTAAAATGGGACAAAAATAATTCCAGATATTCTCATGTCATCTTGCTAAGGAAAAAAAATTCTTTAAAGAAACTGTTCAACAGGTTTTGTTTTAAGACAAGATGGGAAATTAAATTACAAATTTGCACTAGCTTTATTGTATTCTGTATTCACCATCTCTTCCTTCGATCAACATGAATACATTGCATATAAAAAAACCTGAAGTGCCTATCAACATTCCACAGCTCCAGGTGAAACAATAAATATTTAAGTTTATGGTATTTTTAACATAGTTTCCCTCTTCCATCATCTCAATTCCATTTAAATTTTGCTGTCCTGTAGTATATATGTTATTTCAACACTACTTTATAATTATTATTATTTATTGATTATTGATTATAGAGTAATTATTATTTACTATTATTGCCTCTTAATTATTAATTCATTATTATTGTTGTTCTTATCCACCATCATCATCGTTGTTAACATCAATAATGATAATAATTTTAATTTTAATTTTACTGGTAGGATTGTGTGATTTAACTGCTTCTTTGATCAGAAAATTCAAAACTACAAGTCCACTTAAGGGAAGAATTTCTGAAAAATTTACTGTGGGATTCCATGTTTTATCATCGTTTGTAATGGCAGATTGAATTTTCTCATTCAGTCACGTGCTTCCCTTCCTTTCCCTTCAGGCAGCCAACAATAATGGTTGTTCACATCCTTTACCCTTTTAGCTCTAAAATGAAGGAGTGGAATGGTCATGAAACAGGGGGAATTGGGCCCCAAATGGAAGGTTTTATGAAAGTAAGAGAAATATGTTATTTTTCTGCATGTTAATCTAAGTGGTATTGATCCAACATATCAATTATTTAATGATGAAGTCCTATTTCAGACATATATTTACACATACCTGTTGAACTACACATAGTTTCAAGACAGACATATAAAAAATAACACAGAGCACATGCATTTGCCTAGGGGTTAAAGTAAGGATCTAAAAGACATATTTTCCACATTGTAGAAATTTCATATTTTATTAATTAATAAATGTAATCAATTTTTTCCCAATCTAAAATGGAATAAAATTAAGCAGTTCCCAAACTTTACATGAAAAATCATTTTTTAAAATAAGCATATTTGGTTATGATAAGATGAAATTTTCCACTTATATTTTTACCTACAAATCCGATTTCCTACAATATGTTTTTTAAAAAAAGTAAACCACTTCAGGACAGTCATCAGAAATTCAAACCATTTGAATATTACATGAAAATTCCTTTCACTTTGAATGACTAGATGTTTTCAGCTGTACCACAAAAAGTTTAGTGCCTATGAAAGTACCTTAGACTTTGTACCCAAGTGTACTTTTATGGACTGCAGTGAGATTTTTATAATAAAATTAAAGAAGAAAAATGTGAGAATAAATGCAGTGATAGCAACCATGATGAAAAATCCATAATTTAACCTCAATACTAAGTTGTTATAATTCAACTGGAGCTGATTGACTTTTACATATGCATTCAGAGTAGAATAGGAAGCCTTGATACAGGAGATTCTCTGTCCTTGAACTTGTACAGAATCAGGCAGTTGCCTCCCGGACTGAAGCAATACTTGATATCTGTGTCAAATAACATTTATAGGTAACAGCAGTTGTCAGACTAAAAGTGGTATTTTAGCAATGTTAAGAAATAAAAACAAAGCCTGTTGGCTGAGTCCGTGTGTCAAGCACATATTATGACATTTGACAG
>NW_009694134.1:0-3078 GCF_000703405.1 Apaloderma vittatum
GAAGAGTCCTCCTCCGGAGTGAAGAAGCAGCGGTGGGACCAACATCGGGTGAACTGAGCGTAACTCCCACTCCCTGTCCCCCTGCACTGCTCGGGGGGAGGAGGTGGAGAAACCGGGATTGGTGTTGAGCCAGGAAGAAGGGAGGGATGGGAGAAAGGTGTTACTTTTAAGATCTGCTTTTATTTCTCATTATTCTTCTCTGATTTTGATTGTTAATAAATTTAATTGATTTCCCCAAACCTGAGTCCGTTTTGCCGGGACAGTAGCTGCGGGTGATCTCCCTGTCCTTATCTCAATCCACAGGCCCTCCCTTATATCACAGCTTGTCATTTTCAGGGCTGGCTTTCTTGATCAGCAAGGGGTACAATGTAGAAGTCGTGAGCTGTTAGGGCCTGATGCACAGTCATGTATTTGGAAGCTTTCTTGGTCTGCGGGATCACGAATCTCTCTGTAAATTCACTTTTGCTCATTTGCCGCTTGCCCTGCGCAGTCAGCACGCTGTTAATGAATGCCAGCGCGTACGTGTAGCAGTTGTGGTCGTGTTCGTTGTACCTGGGAAGAATACCTCGTTAGTATGAGTCAGCAGTGACCCGTTAATTACTGCGTGTGGACAGATATTCTGCGGAATGAAATAAGGAAGTGCACATTCTCTGAGAACTCCTGCCCCCTTCCTTTAATGCTGGTGCTTTAAGGAAGTCCCCTTCATCACAGACTGTGCTTTCCAGCCAGGGATACAAGAAAGTGAGCATGGAAAAAAAAGAGGGCTGCAGACTTTGCCATAATGAGTTCTTACTTGGCTTTTACCTTGTTAACCTTTGCTCTTCTGTGTATTGTTACCCTGTTCCTTCCTGCAACAGGAACGTTAATCGTGCGCTGCCCCGCACACTTGTTTCCATGTGGCATCAACTTGGAAGCTTACTTAAAATCAGGTAAAGTCTATCTCTAATATGTCGATACGGTTGCTATTCGGTGTGCCGGCCCAACTCCCATCGGCAGCAATTTCTGAACGTTCTCCTTGGAAGGTCCTGGTTTAATTCAAAATATGTGGCATCTTTCTGTACTTAACCACCCAGACCAGTGTGAAGAGCCAGGCGGAAATGAGCCCGACCACATTTCCCGTTTCTGATCACAGAGAACAAGTCAGGCACCTGGGTGTTACATCTGGGGAAAAATCCCATCGGTGCGGCCAGCCTTTAAATGCAAATGCTCCTAAAACTGTCGAAACCTAGAAGAAATATTACAGAATTGTGCCTGGCTTTCTCTGCCTTTGTACTCAGCAGCACAATCTTAAAGGGAATGTTTCACTGCAATGTGGGGGGGAATTTTCATGCAAAATTTTTTTGTTGAAGAAAACTTCCCTATAATGATCTGTTATTTTAGAGCGTAACATAGATGTGACATAAACCAAGATTTTTACTTTAGAGCTGGAACACAAAAGCTGCAGCAGAAGAGTTTATTCCTTACAACTTAAAAATATTCTCTCTCCCTTTGGCAGGTTTCAGGACAGCCTGACAGCGTCGTTGAGGCTGGCAGCAGAGATGTGTGCTCTGAAGGAGCGAGGCTCTGACTGACCCACAAACCTTGCAGGGTCCAAAACAGAACAGCCTGATTCCTCCTCCCAGCCTAAAAACCCCACTGGCGTCCCGCTTTTAAACTACGTACCTGTGAGGAAGCCAGGCCTCTCCCGCAGAGAATTCCTCTAGGAGCTCATCCCACTGCTGAAGAAGCCAGAAGACGTCTGGCTGCACTAGGGGGATACTGATGCACTGCTCCCAGCCCGTCTCAGCCCTGCCAACGCCCTCCTCGGTGTAATTATACACCACACCTGGGAACACAGAGCCACAGCACAGTCACTGGCCCTGGAGAACCACATCCGAAGCCTGGTGTGAGGTTTTCTAAGTGATGGAAGCTACTACTAGTTTTCCACACAGTCGTTCCTCCTCAGACTGGCCGTGCCTGAGCTGCCCACCGGTGGCCTGCACCGCTACAGAGGAGAAAGTGCCCCCCTGCTTTATCAAACACCTGTTCCCCTTTTTCCCCATGTAATTGCAGGTGTCTTCTGATAACGAAAGCAACTTTAAGGACAGGCAGCCTTCTTCTGCAGCCCCCCCTGGATTTAAACACCTTTATATTCAGTATCTGCAGTGAGATTTTGCAGGGTGGGCCCACTCTAGAGCCTGGTACCGTTTTCAATATGGCTTTTGAAAATTTTGTTGTTTTTTTTTACCTAAGGGGTATTTTCAAAATTAGCAAAAACTGTGCTTAAGTCAAAATCTCCTGCAACTTCTTCAAAGAATTATAGAATGATTCTATGATGATTCTATAACCATAGAAATTTATATCATCATTCTATAAGCATAGAATGATGCTGTGATCATTCTATAATCATAGAATGATTCTGAGATCAATGTGAGGAGAAACGTGTTGGCTGTGCGGGTGCCGGAGCCCTGGCCCAGGCTGCCCAGAGAGGGTGTGGAGTCTCCTGCTCTGGAGACTTTCCAACCCGCCTGGACGCGTTCCTGTGGGGCTGCCCTGGGTGACCCTGCTCGGGCAGGGGGTGGCACTGGGTGAGCTCTAGAGGTCCCTTCCAACGCCAACGTTCTGTGATTCTGTAACCACAGAACGATTCTATGATCACTCTGTAACCACAGAACGATGCTGTGATCGCTCTATAACCACAGAACGATGCTGTGATCACTCTGTAACCACAGAACGATGCTGTGATCACTCTGTGACCACAGAACCATGGCTTCCTGGCTCCTGATGTCCCTTTGCCAGGTCCACAAGTCGCCCGTCAGCTCCGTCCCACGCAGCACAAGGCTTGCCTGGGATCCCCGTGTGCTGCGAGGCGAGCTCAACCCCTGCGCCCCAAGATTTCTGATTTTTATTTCTTTTTTTTACCACGTGCTGCTCTTCCCTAACCCCATCGGGGTTACCTTGGGCGGCGGGGGCGAGGTGCGGCAAGACGGGCACCTCTACGGGACCACCACGACGCTTTTTTAAATTATTATTATTATTTTTACCGTTGCTGCTGGTTATTCCCACATGAAGATCGGACTCCGCGGCGTATCCTCTGCA
>NW_009694135.1:0-43631 GCF_000703405.1 Apaloderma vittatum
CGGGCGATCCGGTCGCCTTGAGCCGGCGCGTTTCCATCGTCCCCAAAGCGCATCGCGCCTTCCCAGGTGCGTTCGCGGGCTCAGTGCTGCCAAAGGTGTTGGCGCTTCCCTTTGTCTGGGTGTCGTGCAGGGTCGCTTCGCGATGGCAGCGGCGCCGGCCCTTCTCTCCTCCCGTCCCTTGCGACGAGTGTATGGGAGCTCTTCGGGAGCAGCGCGGTTTAATCGTCCCAACTTTGTTTCCCTTCTCGCCTTCTCTGGGATCGGTAAGCGCTGCTGAGAGTTTCCAAGGGGAGCATCCCGTCCTCTCCAGCGTGTTTTTCGTCTAGGTGCCAGATGCCCGCCAGTGATCTTTCCTTTTTATCTGCCAAGCTGTCCTCAGTTTACATACTCAAGATATATATTTTTTTTTCCTAAATAGCTTGCGGCGTGAGGGTTTCGTGTGTGGTTCCGTTTCACGATCGTGGTGGTCGCTCCTCCTCACAACATCCTTTTTTTTTTTTCCCCAGCGTGATGGTGTGGGCTGAACGTAGGCTGGAGCTTCACACTCGAGTGTTGCTGCTCATGCTCCTGCAAGGGCCGGTGAAAACCGTGCCGTGCTCTTGTGTGCCTTGAAGTAGTATCTTTTCCCACACGTAGCTGTCAGGTATGACTCAGATGATGTGTACAGTTGCAAGGAGAAGGACACTCAGCATCGAAGGAGTGCTCATGCATTGTGTCTCGTTAGGAATTATGAATGAGTGCGTGAACATGGTGACGTGAAATATCTTCCAGCTCTTCGGAGTCAAACTGTGGCACGGTTCCTGCGTAGCTACAGGAGATGCACCAGATTGCCTACAGTCAGTGGTTAAACTGGTTACTGCTCATGTAAATGAGGGGTAAATTAACTGAAAACTGCCCAGAAAGGGACTTGTACTGGTTTAACAAAACAGTCGTAATTTTTCTAATTGGAGACGAGTGTATGTGGAAGGTTCTCCTCTGTATTTAAGTCGAGGAAAGCATTTTGTTATCTGTTCAATGATTATTACAAAATACCAAGGTTGCAGCATTCAGCCATAGCACTATGACAGTGCACGTGCACAGCAAGGTGTGATACTGGTGGTCATGGTACTCGGGATTAACTTGTGGGTCTTAGCGAGAAATCGGGTTTTGTTTCTGTATCCAACACTGGCAAACAGTGGAGAAATTAGGTGAAGAGGTGCAACTAGTAGAGTACAATTTTTAAGCTAAGTGTGTTTATAGTCAGTATAACTCTTCTTCAGACCGGGACCCGCTGTGTTGTAGTTTCTTGGTATTCTTAGTGTAATTTTAATCTTTTCATATATATAGAAAAGATTTTTCTGTCTTTCCAACATAAAAGATGAAAATAAACATATATATGTTTATTAATAGTATGTATGCATAGATACATACTATTAAGTCCAGAAGTTTCCCTTGAGTTTTTTTACCGTTAAAGAGTGTGGTTTATTTATTAGGAGAATCTTCTCATGATTGTAAGCAAGAAACATCAGTTTTGAAGCCAAACTTACAAATAGTGTCAGAGCTAGGAAAAATCTATTCTTTAACATTTCAGAAATTTGGTATCTTTTTACCTAAAAGTCAAACCACAAGATTGCCTTTCATGAGGATTTCTGTTCAGGTAATATATTCTGTTCAGGTCATATATTCTTTTGAAGAGCCTCGTTTTAGAGTAACAGGCTTTTTTTTGGTAAATTGTCTGTGTTTAACTGTATGTAATGCTTACAAGAGAAATAAAGAGCCTATTCTTTGATTATTACTTTTTTTTATCCCCTCTCTCATATGTACTAGAGGCTTTCTGGAAGCTGGAAATAACACCAGCAACTGTTGTACCTTGTTTTTCCTGCAGATCCTGTCAATTTTCTACTTCCTGTTCCAGAGCCACGGGCTGTGGCTGCGTAAACTTGGTGACCTCATGTCTCTGGGCTGATAGCGAGGAATCCTGAGGTGCCATGCTTGCCGCAGTTTCTTCTTTGCGTAACCCCTACCTACCAATGGTTCAGGATGTGAACACGGCTTGCAATGCTGAAATAAATCATTTAGCTATAGAAATTACTAACGTGGCTGTAAAAGTAGTATCTTTTTTTTCCTGGTCTGTTAGCATAAAGTGTAAAAAGTAGCCTATAGGAAGATAGGGTAGTGGCTAGTTATTAAGAACCTGGAGCACAGTAAGCCTTAAAGCTTCAAGTAGCCCTTACATTTACTGGGCTTCTTGTTTTCTGCTGTCTCAGGCCAGCATGCTCAGACAGCTTATGCAGTTAGGGTTTCATTATCTAATCCATCTTTGATCAGGCCGGATAAATGGTGTTTGGCCAGTGCTGATCTTGTTAGGAGGGTGGTGTAAAGCTGCTTGAGTTGGGATTGGGACAAATCGGATCATGACTGCTATCTGCTTCTGGGACATATTTCAGTTAATCGTAGCGTGGGAGGAAGAGATTCAGCACAAACCACTGCTTTTGAGCTCCCTCTGGTCCATAAGCGGCAAAAATCAAACGCCACCAGCCAGGAATGTCTCCTGAAAGTATTTGGGTATGTTTGTAAGCTTTGGAAGAGAAGGGCCTCAAAGGTACTGCTGCTTTTTAACTGTATAAATACTAGCTTGCTCTGTGTTTGCTGACTTGAGTGAGTTGAATCATTTGGAACAGCTTGCTGATCTGGGTAAAAATAGTCCTAACAGAGGGGAGAGAGGAAAATAAAAAGTTATATTGGCTTAAGTCACTTGTGAAACTACACTGAAGTGCAGTTGTTGAGGCAGATGCATTTGCTGCTTGTCAGAAGAGGTTGACTGCTGCACCAGCGGAAGAGAAAGTACCCTTGCAATAATCTCTCTCCTCTGTTCCTCACATGATGAAAGACAAGAAATGTTGTGGCTAGCTGGCAAGTGTCCCTTCTTTCTCTTAGGAGCTGCAGACAAGGGTGTGATTCCAGGGTGCTCTGTTTGTCTTCCCATTCAGGGTGCTAGAGGCATACCAGCCACTTTACACTGCTGAAGAAAGTTATTTTAATATCTTCCAATTGCTTTGCCTGGGGTTGAATGAGTTAATCAACTCCTCATTCGAACCTCAAGCTAAATTTTGATTTAACTTTTTTTATAGGGTGTAGGCTGGTTAGTGAATTAAAGTTATACCTAGGGGTAATTATGTGGTTGGAATTAGATGCAAGGTGTGAACAGAGCTGTTCTCCTTGTTCCTCTTTCACAAATGACTTGTGGGCTCAGTATCCCTGAGTATTTGGGGGAATACACGCCCTGAACGTCGGGGAAGATAGACGATGGAGCTGTGGTCTGTGCCTTAACCAGTCCACGTCAACTTTTAGTGGCAGCGATAAGCGGTGACCTTGGGTCAGCATTCCAGCATGCCCGCGTAGGGTTTGTGAAGATGACTAGTGCTGTTGAGATCAGTCCTCTGTGACTAAATGATGATGTAATAGATGATAAGTCGTCTGTCTGCAAGAAGGTCTGTGATTTCTCTTCCTGCTGTGAGCCAGAGGATGGTCTGTAACACCTTCTACCAGCCTGACGCCTTCCAGCATGAAGACTGGGAACCTTGAGCAGCAGTGTGCCTCGGAAAGGAGAGAGTAGGGATGTTGCTGATGCTGTGTGACAACCAGTGTCCTCATTCAAACTATGGCCTGTTTGCGGTGCTTCAGAGGACGCTAAGAAATCAATCTACTGATAACTTCCAAAGACAGGTTTGGTTTTTACAAGTATGAAGGCTGACTGGGACTGTAATGGAGAAGGGGCAAGTGAATAACAGCTTTTGTGCTGTTGGAGGACCCTATGAAAATCTGTATTTTTAAATCTTAAATCTAGTTCCAGTAATTATGGAAAAGCTGTGTGATCAGGTTAGCTTTTTCCTCCCTCTTGTTATTAATGGCATGGTCATCTTCGTAAAGAGATGTAGAGCAATACAGGGGATATAAGATAATTCTAGAAAAGAAATGAAGTTCCAATTTTTAGAAACTGACCCCTGCTTTGGATCCAGGATGAGGTTTCCTGGAATGCTGTTTGGACAGACTGTTGCTGGTATGATGAGACATAATGAATCACCTTTAAGTTTGTTTTTATTTCTTTGTTTGCTTTTGGCCTTTGTTTCTTTTTTTTTTTTTTTTTTTTTAAATATTTGAGTATTCTGAGCTAGTCCTGACGCAGTCTGGGAAGACTCAGAAAATCTTCAGTTCAAAGAAAATGTTTGGCAAACAAACTGACTGAGTTGGGATGTTAGAGGTATTGAGAGCACCTTAATGTTGGCTCTTTTCTTGCTACATTCAGGAAAATGGAAAGACCAGGTGAAGTATTCTGGGTGCTTTAGTACCCCTCCAGGTATTTCTCTTTGGATTTCAGAGGTTTAAAGATGATGGCTGTGGTTGTGCGGTTGGAAGCCGAACAGAGGTCTGTCTCTACTGGAGATGGTTTCCTTCTGTGTATGTCTACCAGCCGTAGACATATGCTTTTTATTTTTCCTTTTCAGGATTCCCTTTTAGAGGCATGAGGACGCTGGCACTTTGTAGAAAGCCTGGGCTCTCCCTTGCATTTTGACAAGGTTGCCCACCAAGCTGAGTCCAGAGCAGTGTCCCTCTCAGACAGGCATATCCT
This sequence comes from Apaloderma vittatum, assembly GCF_000703405.1. Classification (NCBI taxonomy): domain Eukaryota; kingdom Metazoa; phylum Chordata; class Aves; order Trogoniformes; family Trogonidae; genus Apaloderma; species Apaloderma vittatum. Next base: position 4,610 of record NW_009694135.1, read on the forward strand.
GGGAAGTACCTGCTGTTGGCTTTTCATCCCAGTGACCTGGCAAGCAGGGCTCCCACCTTGTCCTTTTGCACCAGGGATTCACCTCTCTTGGTTTCAAGACTGTCTAAAAGGACTGGTCACTGGAGGTGTAGCAGTTGTTTTGCTGTGCTGGCTTTTCATGCTTTATTGTGGCTGCACTGAGGGCTTCCGGGGACTCTGCTGCCGTGAGGCTGGTGACAGCAGGAACACCAAAACACAGGAGATTCAAAGGAGACAGCGTTAAAAAAAAAAAAAAAATTCAGAAAGAAAGTCAACTGCTTCATTTGCACCAGTGATAGGGAAGCCAAATGGAAGTCGAGAGGAACCTGAGCTGGATTCTGCACATGGTCTGTGGCTCTCTGGAGACTGCTGCTGAAGGACATACCCCTCATTGCTTGGAAAAATAGAGCCTGTTGCTAGCAGCCTTTGGTTTACTGCACAGGAACTTCCACCTCTTTGGAAAAGGTTAGGGGTCGCACTGGCTGAAGATATTTTAAAGCCTATCGCTCTACGCTGCTGACTTGTCTCCTGGTGTGGGACAAACTTTCGTTTTCCTATGAAGTGAAAGAGGGCAGGTGTTTTGATCAGCTGGAAACCTTTTATTTAATTTGCCCATCTCTGATAGTACTTGACCTTGTGTGTGTGTGCTTTTGAAATGTGGTGGCTGAAGGATCAGAGGAACATCCAAAAGCGAAGTGAGAGAAGCAATTAGAGGTAACGAGTTCCGGTTCATTGAAGCATTCTGTTGATCTACATTTTACAGTGGTATTGAGTGGACGCTGGAGTGTAGCTGTCATGAGATAATCCCAATGTTTAGGGATTAGAGCTGCTTGGCTGCATTTTGAGCCTTCACTCCCTTAGCTCTCCAGTAAATTTCATTTTACCAGCAATCTTTTCTGAATTCAGGAAGATGCTAGTTTGAAAGATGCGTATGCGTTTTCCCCAGCGTGCTTCACCCTCCCTCTACTTCAGTCTCTGGAGCGTACCTCCTTTTTTCCAGGTTGAATTTGAGACTTCTGCAGTAGCCAAGCCCAAATGATGGCAGAGGCTGTCTGAAACAGCCTTCACTAAGCTTGGACCATGCCACCATCGTGACCCACAGCCCTCCTTGTTTGGGCTCTGCTGAGCTGTCCAGCTGAGCCGTGCCAGGGCATCTCAACTGCAGGAAAGCTTCACCGTCTGCTGGGCTGCCCTGAGAAGGGCCTGTGGTCCTAAGGTGAAAGTTTCTAACCCGTGTTCTCGGCTCTAGGGGGTTTCCAGGGTGTTTGGTAAGAGATTTGTGAACCATTCCAGTCTCTCTGTCACATTTGGCTTGTCACGGCATCTCTTGAAACCACCTCTAAGCAGCGCCCTTGCTGGACTGAAGGAGAGGGGACACTAACCCTGTAGCAATGATACGATGTATTTAAGTAGCCACAAAGCAGGAAAGGTTGTGTACAAAAGCCCCCTTGTTTAATGAGGGGCAGCAGCTGAACTTGAGCTGGATCCAGCATCTCTTTGGGCAAAGCAGGAAACTTTGGCACTTTCTGCTAGCTCAGTTGGTGCGACATTGGTGTTCAATCAGCTATACCATTACCACCTCCTAACCTTTGGAGCGTGGGCAGAGTCTACTTGTGATTCATGCCAATTAGAAAAGAGGTCATGAGATCTTTTACTTGCATCTCTTGGGTAGGGCAGTGGGATTCGATCTGGCATGTTTTTGAAGTGGCTGTGCTCTCCCAAGGCTGTTGCTTGTGTTTGCCTTTGTCTAGGAGAGTTCGTTGTGCAGGAAAATTGGATGCTTGCTTCAAGAGGGTGTGGGGTAGGAGCAATCATTGCTTATTCTGTACAATTTTCTTGGAGTTTATCTGCTCGTAATTGCCTTAGCAATAACAAAACTATTGACATAGAGATGGGAAAGAACCTGCACCATTTCAGGGGGTGTAAAAACCCCCAACATGTCAGCACTTTTTACCCTCTGGCTGTACGTAGCTGAATTTCCTTTAACAGAGAGGCTAAAGAAGCAACCTTGTGTGGCATTTCTGTGTGTTGCAAATCTCAAAATATTCTCCCCAGAGGCTTCTGAGGCCCTGGGATCTGGATCCAGCTCAGGTTTCTTCAAGGGACTGGGATATTCTCTTTTAGCAAAGGCTTTCTGCACAGCTTTTCCCCTGCTATTTCTGTAGGAGATTCTTGCAGACAGTTGGGGTGATTGTCACCATTGGGGGCGATGCCCAGGAAGAAAATCCCACAAAGGCATCACTTAAAAGCCTTGATTTAGTGCTGTGTGGGCTGAGGAGAGGCTGTAGCTGGGATCTGGGCCTAAAATTTGCTGCTTGCGGTTGCCGTTCCCTTACCCGGGGGCGAATGGCAAGGTCGCCTTTCCTCCAGCCTGCTTGCCCTCCTTGGGCAGCTGACGTGGGGAGAAGGGTGAGCTCTGCCTTGCTTCAGGGCTGTGTGCTTTCTCCCTGGGGCCCTGGCTCTGCAGGCAGCATAGCCAGGCGTGTCTGACTCTCCCAGCAGCTGCTGGAAGAAGAAATGAAAGTGTGTTCATTAAAGGGCTTCGCTGTTACCCTTCGTACTCCCCTGGCCTGGTGGGAAGGTCCATCAGAGGCCTCTTCCTTACCTTCTCTCATGTTAAAAACCCTGTGTAGCTATGGAGCCAAGCTGCACCAGGATGAATTATGTTTTGTAGGTGGGCATCAGTTCTTCTTGAAGCTCAGCTTTGGAGTGACCTAGGGTGGCTTCTGGGATCGAAGAGCACTTTCAGTGATGCTGCCCTTATTCCCATGAGTGGGACCAGCCACACAACCTGGGGATATCCAAAACGTTTGATCAGGGAGGGAAACATAGGCTGTGGTGTGGCTGCTGGGCATACTGAAGGAGATGGAAGCTGCAGTGTGGTATGGACAGATGTCCTGGGTCTGGTGGGATGTATGAGAGTGGGAAACAGGAGGTTGTGTGATGTCTGCGTAGGGCATGATCTCAATTGCGGAGGAAACTGAGGCAGTAAGGAGTTTTCATCACCTCTGCTGCTTTGCTGAGATCTGAATGTCTCTTGATCAGCCTGCAAGAGAAATCAGCTGACTTCCAAAGCTCTTGCCCATCCTGTTCTTTGCTTTGTCCAGGAGGGGAAGCTGAAGCGTGTGGAAATGCAGAATGCCTGAAGAGGTGTGTTAGGCTACGGCAGTGCTGTGGGAATTGGTGTTAGGCCTGGGTGGTCTGAAGCTACTGAGCTCTGTCTCCTCAGTGCAAAGGGGTAAGGAAATGAAGAATTTGCCAGAGTGAGAACCAGTGCTGCAACTGACGTTAACCAGGGAAGATTTAAGACGTGAGCACCCAGCAGAAGGATGTGACAGGAGGGCACAGTCTGAGGTCTTAATTATGTGGTTGTACATTTTATGTTTTTAGAGACAACTTTGCTTTCTAAAGCGGATCAAATGGATAACGCTAACTGAGGCACTGTTAAATCTAGCAGCAGTTTTGTTATCAGTTAAAATGGGTGTGAGGTCAGGCTTTAGACTGAGAGATATTAAATATTTCATTTCTTCCTTTTCATCTTGTGTGTGACCCCATGCTGAATTTACTGCAGATAATCTAAACCTTGCACTGAATACAGAACTATTAATTTTTAATAGTCTCTTCTATGGTACTTACCACCGTAGAGTGAGTGCTTCACAGATACTAACGATTTTATTTTTGCAGTTTTCCTGAGAGATAGAAAAGGTATATTATCTCTTACTGTAGAAATGTGGATTGGAGGTACTGTTAATAAGACCAGTTTTGGAAAAATTCCATTGACACTTGCAACCTGATGTATTTTTTCATTGTAGCTAGTGGAGTTTTGGTGATGTTTAAATCCTCGATCCACAGCTCTCTACAACTTCCACTGTATATATGAAAACCTACTCTGTTCACGTTGTAAATGTCAAGGCCTATGGATTAAAACTCACCAGTTACAGCTACCCATACACCTTCCACTGTTTCCTCATGGGCAGGGATGTTACAACAAATCAACTTTATGTGCTATTTTTCCTGACTCCGGCTTCATTCACACCTAGGAAGCAATGCGTTTTGAGCAGGAAAAACAGCTGTAGTAACCTAGGAGTACATGGTTTTGTAGTTAAGGACAAGCAACATCCTTTCTATCTAAAACTCTTCCGAGTACAATTCACTAGGACGATGACCAAGTTACGTAATTCAAGCTTTTCTGCTCTTTTTAAAGATGTCGACATCCGAGTTAAAAGCATGTTTCAGTCTGTTAGGAAGTGGAAAGCTGCTTTGTGGACATGAAAGGCAGTACCCAGCTCCTGACCCACTCCTTGCACTGGCTTCGTGGGCAACTGGCAACTCTTCACGTCCCTGGGAACACAGGTGGCATGGGTGCTTGTGGGGTTAGTGGGGAGGAGAGCAAAGGAAGTTGAGGCACATTTGGGAGGCTTTGTGGCTCATTTGGGCTGCAAAAGAGTTCACCTACTTGAGATTCAGGTGTCTTGGGTGAAAAGTGCTTGAATGGTCATTGACTTTCAGTTGCTTGTTGAATAACATGTCCTTGATGCATCCCATTGCTCCCTGCTTTGTTATTGCTGCTGCGTGAGTGTTCCGTTCTGTTCTCTCCTTCTGCCTAGAAATATGCTCTACAGCTGGGGCTTTGTCAGCTGCAGAGGGCCCTGGAGAACAAGACCAGGTTTGGAGAGAGACTTTGCAAGGATATGTGATGGGACAAGGGGTAATAACTTTAAAGAGGGTAGATTTAGGTTAGATACTAAGAAGTTCTTTCCTGTGAGGTTATGAGAAAGTGAAAAGGGTTGCCCAGAGAAATTGTGGACTCACCCTCCCTGGAAATGTTCAATGCCAGGTTGAATGGGCCTTTGAGCAACCTGGTCAAGAGGTGTCCCTTCCCATGGCACAGAGAGTTTGAACTCAATGACCTTTAAGGTTGTTTCCTAGCCAAACCGTTCTGTGACTCTATGATTTTTTGACTGTTTGCCCTAACTTATTACTAGGATTGTCAGACTACAACACTGGAAGTAATATAACACTGTAGGAGAGGAAAAAACACCCCATCCCATGCTTTTTCCCAAGAGGAGATAATGACCAACTTGGCAATGCCTTCTTTGTGCCTTTGCACGTGCTCTAGGAACTCTTGTTGCCTTGAAGTGAGGGGAGGACATGAGATTGGAGGCCTCTCCAGTGCTCACACGAATCCAGTGGGACCTATCATCTGCTAAGGTCACCAGCTGGATTTAACAGCTTTTTGCCTATATGAGCTTTATACATAAGCACTTCTTGGAAACTTCTGACTTCCTGGTCTAGTTAGATTTCCCTAAGGGTGGTGGTCTGCATGCCAAGTGCCTCGTGTTTTGAGAGCTGGACTGAGAGGTCACGGTAACAAACAGTGGAGGCAAGACTGTCATTCGCTAAGGTGGGATAGATTCAATGTAGCTACATTTGTGACCAGTGCTGTCTGCGCGATCGTTAAATGTCAACCATGGATTGGAGAAAGCTTCAGAGGAGAGAAGGGAATGAAAAGAAGGAGGTGGACCAACTGTGGGTTTTGGTTATTCAAATAGAGAGGGTTACAGTGGGACTTCACTCTTTGTAGCATTTCCATCTGTTCCCAGCTGGCAACTAAGCCTGACTGAGCCACTCCCTCGTTCCTCCCCGGTGGGATGAGCGAGAGAATCAGAAGGGTAAAAGTGAGAAAACTTATGGGTTGAGATGAAGACAGTTCAATAGGTAAAGCAAATGCGATGCATGCAAGCAAAGCGGAATGAGGAATTAATTTACCACTTCCATCAGCAGGCAGGTGTTCAGCCGTCTCCAGAAAAGCAGGGCTCCATCATGTGTGACAGTGTCTTGGGGACATAAATGCCACCAGTCCTAATGTCCCTTTTTCCTCCCTCTTCCCCCCAGCTTTGTATGCGGAGTGTGATGTTATATGGTATGGAATATGGAATATTGGGTATGGAGTAGCCCTTTGGTCGGTTGGGGTCAGCTGTCCCAGCTTCTTTTGCACCCCCAGCCTGCTCACTGGTGGGGCAATGTGAGGCAGAAAAGGCCTTGACTCTGTGTAAGTGCTGCTCTGCAGTAACTGAAACATCCCTGTGTTATCAACACTGTTTTCAGCACAAATCCAAAGCATAGCCCCGTAACAGCTACTACGAAGAAATTTAACTCTATCCCAGCTCAAACTAGCACACCATCTGTCCATCTCTTCTTCCAGTGCTTGCTTCTGACCTGTGAGTTAGTCTCGTCCAAGAACTGGACTGGTGTGATGGACTTGGATGTGGTGAATGAGACTGAGACTGGCATTTGAGTGTATGTTGTCTTACCAGTTATAAGATATATGTGTCTGTGTATATATATATATGTATGTCTGTGCATGGCTATGCTGTGAAATTGAAATGATGCCTGTAATTAGGTCTGGGTTTTTTTGTGTGTGCCTCTGTCTACAGATTGCATCCTTCCAGAAGAGACTTGCTGTGTTTCACCATCGTGCCTGATCATTTCTGTCTTCTTTGAATGGGAGTATCATGTTGTCAATACCAAATACTCCAGATTCAGAAAAATAGCTTTTCTCTGTTCATAAATCACAAATTAGCACCACTAAGAATTCTTGATGCTTCATGTTCTGCCCTGAAACCTCTCTCTCTGTGGGGTTGAAAACATACCTGAGTGTATGTACCTCTTTCAGCCAGACTGGCACCAGTGTACAGGTTCTCCTGGCGATGGGTGTTTCCCATGGGTGAGGTGTTGACTCTATCAGATGGAGGTGCCGTGAGACTTTCTTTAATGTATGTTTTGCTCCTGTTATTCAATGCTGAAGTGGTGCATAAGGATTCCCTGTCTGCTGGTCAATGAGTTGATGTTCTCATCTTGACTGGTATCAGATATTTGTGACTACTTTGCATGCCGGGAGGAGCATGGATTGGATTCCCGGCTTGGACCATGACTCCTTTAAGGACTTGGAATTTTTTGAGGAGTGATTATACTTAACTCTGGGCTGTTAGTTGATGGATGTAGATGGACCATGTCCATGTTCCTTGGGAAGGTTTCCTTAAATAGGCATGACCTTTCCAGTGAAAACAGGAAGATAGTTTTTGCATTGGGCATTTTTTTTTTTGAGCTTGGTGTTTGTTTCATTTTTGGAACTCATGATTACTGCATGCATTTACCATAGAAGTAGCTCACAGTGTTGGTAACTTCGTGAGGCAGGGTTTGGCAGCTCTGTTGGAATTTGACAGGGAAATTGGTTTTGCTTTGCAGTGCAGCATTCGATAGAGCATTTGTTCATTCCTTCTGTATTCGTTCCATCTATTTTGTACCAGCCTCTATCTTTTACCCTTGGCAACCTAGTTCTCCTTCCTTATCATGCTGGCATTCAAAAATCGGAGGCATTTCTATGCATAGGGAAAAGATTGACCAGTCTGCGTGTTTGAGCACATAGATGGGGAATGGATAGTGCTTCACTAGGTCTGGTTCATTCTGTGATAAAAATGTTCCTATTTCTGTCCCATTTTAGTATTTGTTGGTGTGGGGGTCACAAGCAAATTGGAGAGGACGGTCCTGTCCCCTCAAAAGGAGGAACTCTCTGGCTGTGGCTTGACCGTGGTGACGATCTACCTGAAGCAGTACCTGGCCCTGATCGTCCTTGGGAGATGTAGCAGGACGTGGGTGCGTTTGACGCTGAAATTTTCCAAGATGCCTGGTTTCAGCTATTTTATTGCTGTTGCTCACAAGGCATTAGCAAGCTCCTCTGTGACCTCTGACATCTGTGTTTGTCTCTTAATAAGCATAAAAATCTCTGTGCTTGAGTTCTCATATCTATCGTAAGGTACTATATGGAGTTGCTTCTCTTGGATTTAGTGCTTAGTAACATTATGCAAGTGATCTGGAAAAGGCATAGTACAGTGGGCAAACTGACCAGCCCTGATGACACGGTAGTATCAAGTGTTTCGTTTGACTTGTGTGGTTTACTTGATCCTCAGGGTTAGTCTGAAATACAATTTTTATGTCTGTTCTCCTGAGCAATTTCTTATTCTAGGTCACCAGTTTCTTGACGCGTGATTTCTTGGGAGTTTGCAATTGAGATTCAGAGGTTTGTAGATCTGTCTGGTTGTGTCTGGTATTAGCAGTTTTTACTTTAAAGACAATCCCTAAATCTCTGGGCCCTTTGGGCAGGAGTAAACATGTGGCATTGTTCACCTTCCATGGGTGAATTCCTACCATTGTAAGACTTTCTCTGCCTCAGACTTCCTGGGCAGGATTTTGATGATGAATACAGTCACAGTAAGTAGTGGAGAACTTCTTAATAGGTCACTTCTCAACTTTAATTCCTAGGTAACTGTTTTTCTGTCTTATATGGATTCTCCTGGGGTGCAGGAGGCTGTTGGATACCTAGCTTCACTCTCCCTACGATCTGTATCTATGGATGGTTACTGCACAGTGCTCATCATGGAGGCAACTATCTCCATGAAGTTACTAGAAGAAATAAAAATGAATTTTGTACGGGCTGCATTTGAACAGATGCACCGTGGAAATAAGATTGCAGTGGGAAGGGAGGCTGGGATGTGGTACCACTCATCTCTCAAAGGCTGCTCTGTTCTGGCAGAGCCAGGGCGGGTGGTGCTGCCTTCCCCTGTGACTTCAGGGAGACTTTCACCTCTGGCACCTGTTAAATGAGCCTGGGGTTGGAGTTGCTGGAAGTGCATCTTGTCAAATGCTAGTTCAGCATGTTGTGTGTGAAGCTAATTGGCAGAGTAGCAAAAACCAGATGTGCCTGTAGGAAACTTTCTTCTTACCTGGAGGAGTTTAAACAGTAAAAATGTAAAATGCTTGATAGGAAAATTTCTTGTTCCTTGCATGGTTAGTAGTGATAACCAAAAGCAAGTTATACAATGCTGTGTTCAGAGTCCTCTGATAGTATTGTCGTGGCTTCTGCTTTTATTTACTGATTTCTCATGAAGCTGAATTAAATTAACAAGCCTGGTCAATTCATTGCTGCTGTATTTAACCCCCTGGGCAGCGATGAATATGGCAAGGATGGAGCATCGTTTTCGCTTGCTGCTTGGTGAGGGAGGATGTACAGCAAAATGAAGAAGTGTTATTGCTTGGGGGAGAAGTTCAGTCACAGCTCAGATATCAGACGAAAGGAATAGAGAAGGTTCCCAGAAGCCTTTTTTCCTCCACTCCTTCCAGTGTGGCTTAGTGACTCAAGCAAGTTAGGTAGCGGGAGGCTTTTTGTCATGTATGGGCTAGCCAGGGACTAGTTTATCCACGGAGTTTGTTTGCCGTGTTAACAGAAGGTACACTCTGCAGCATTTTAACTTACAGGGTCTTTCCCAAGCACCAAAATTCACTTTAAAATGAATACATTCATGGATCTGCATCCTGCTGTTGGAGATGCTTCAAAGAGTATTTTGCTTGTGCACAATTGCACGGTATGGTGGAAAACATTGTACAGTTTTTTCTTTTTTTTTAATGCTCTCTTCCATGAGCTTGTGAGACTGGGATGATAGTGTATGCTTAGCCTTGCAGCTGATTTGGAAATCTGGGCTTCACCATACCATGCTTGCTTTTTGTGTCTGTTTGCTTCAAATTTTTTTTGCATTTGCAGATATTGGTGCAGTTTGTGTAGCAGAAAGTGTCCCTTTGTAGCAGCTGATGAGTGGATGGCAAGCAGCTGATTAAGCCAAATCTTTAAAAGGCTTTTGAACAAAAAAAAGAAAAGAAAAAAAAAGCAGTATTAAATTTATGCTTTGCAAATGTTGTATCACTACTGCTGGGTTAAGGAGTATTAGGCCACCTGCTGTAGGTTGATCTGATTGATAACACTCCTTTGCTCTGAATCATGAAAAACTTGTGTCTGTGGGCTATCTGCAGCAGGTACAGCCCCTAGGTAGTGACTCCCTGTGTTGGGGTGCATGATGTGAAACCCTGCCTCAAGGCTAAGCTGATCTGGTGGTAAACAGCTGCCGAGAGAAGCGATCCTTTCCGTCTGCTCTCCGTTTGGCTCCGAGTTTATTTTTTCTGATCTCATAGAATATGAGTAATACCAACGAGAAGGAGTTTATCACTCAATCAGTCAGGTTCCACTGTGGTGGATGTTGTGGCTGTCTGCCTGCTAGGTCATGTTTAAAAAGAGGGGATGGCATGTGAACCCAGTGTTTGTTTGGGGAAAGGTGTGGGAATCGTGCCTTTTGGGTCCTGCCAGGTGTTGGACTAGTCTTACCTGTAATTGCACAGCTTTGCTCTTGATGTGCAGCAACTTCACCTTTGGTGGTAGCTGAAACTGATCTGCGGATCAGCCTGAGGTACCGCAGGCCTGATCCCTGTGCATGGTGCTGGGAGCAAGGGGCACAGGGCACCAGCAGCTGCTGGGGAACTCGAGGTGTTGTGGGGGGCTCTGGCGTTCTGGAAGGATGCAGGTGCCAGGAGGGTCCTGCCTGTGAGTGCAGTTGGGAAGAAGGGAGGTGCTTGGAGCTGAGGCCGTGGCAGGTAACCCCCGATGCTGAGGGACTGAAGTAGTACTTGTGTTTGTGCACGGCAATGACACTAAAACTTTTCATCCTAATACTGATCTTTTCTTAAAAACGTTGATAACTGCATGTAGACTTTCTGGAGCCTGAGAGACTCGGGGAATGACCTGAGAGGAGACCCTGGTAGTGGTGTAGAAAGCAAAGCTGTTGAAGTAGCTGGGTTGCTTCTGCTGTTCTTTCGAAAGAGAGGGTGTTGTTGTGATGGGCTTGCTGTGCCTGTCTCCCTGGTGGTGAGAGCAGGCGTGCGTACATTGATGTGGCACGCTGTACCCACAGTACAGCTGTGCGTCACCTCTGTCACCTGGGCAGCATCTGTAGCTCCGGCAGGGAGAGTCTGTGGCGTATTTATTTAGTACCACCGCACCGCTGTCAGCCTCTCTCACGCCCACGCTGCTTTAGGAGTCGGGCGGTTGTCCTCTCCTCCTGAAGAGGAGGGGAATAAATGTTTGTTCATCTGCAGTTTCTGCGATTTAACTGCGTTTTCGACTCCGCCTTTGTAGCTGACGGCGGGGCCCTCCTTCCCCTCGGCGCGCGTCCGCAACGAGCTCATGTGCCGGCACGCGCATGCTGCCCTTGAAAACAGACCAAACTTATTAAAATCATTGCTGGTTGCCATGGCAGCTGTTGTCACTGTGGGCTAATAGGAAAGGCAATTACTGCTGCATGCTGGGGAGCGTACGGGGAGGGTGTGGGCAGGGGGGGACACGGGCGACTGCATGCTGATGAGCTGTGTGCCTGATGGATCGGCCGGCACAGTGAGCAAGCAACAGAGGAGAGAAAGGGCTGGAGATGCCCTGTAATGAATTTTGGCTAAATACCCTGTATTTCCACCTCCTGGGCAGGCTCATTGAGAGATTCCCACCCTTCCTTTGATTGTCAAGGGGAGTCTTGGGGTTGAGATTCACGTTTCCAGCTGCGCGCAGTGCAATGCAGTACTGCTCGGTGACTCTCAGCTGGCCCAGGGACTGAAACAGAGAGCTGGAAAACTTTACACACGTTGAAGATACTCATCTGGCCCCTTTCCAGCTGTTTCCTCTCTGTAAATATTCCTCCTCAGCTCTTACTCTGCCATTTCCTGTAGGTTGAAGGTCATGATACAAAGTAAGTCCAATTTTCTTGGAATGAGGAGGATAGGTTCTGAAAACTAAGGTCAGTTATTTTTCAGGATGCTTCGCTGGTTCTCATGTGCTGGTGCGCCAGTAAAAGTTTTACTTCACATTTTATAGTGAGGAGCTTATGGGAAGTCAATGAATTCCTTGAAAGGTTTGAGTTGGGGAAGTAGGTGAGAGCTGTAAATCTGCAGCTTCTATCAGAACTCAGAGATACCAAAACCTGCTTTAGCAGCGTTTGACAGAGCTGTGCGCCGCCATATTGCAGCCCTCTATCCCCTCCAGTTGGTGCTGCTTTCCTTTTCCCTTGTGTTAGGAAATGGCCTGAGACCTCACTGCACAGGAGCTCTTCCAGAACACCCTTCCTGGCTAGCAAAAGGCGTGTCATGCAAGTTTCTCCTGGCTTCTGGAGTCAATCATGGTGTGTCCGTGAAGCTAAAATGATGGTTGTGGTCCCCTTTGAATCTGGAGACAGATTTGTGAGGCGTAGGGGAGGCTCATGGTTTGGACAAAATGAGAAGAATAAAACAATCCTCTTGGAGCAGGCAAAATAGGGACCTTGTTTGAATTTCTTCCCTTGTTTCGGTTGCTCTTCCAGCAGCTGTTTCCAACTGCCCTCCGGATCGTGCCCCGTTGGGATAGCAGCAGTGACTCACTCGGCTGGGATGGTTTCCGCACTGCGCGAGAGCTCGGCTTCCCAGGGAGCCGTGGCACCAGGAAGGGGAAGGTTTCTGGTGCGTTTGATCCCTCAGTAAAGATAATGCTGCGTCTGTTTAATTAGAGACTGCTGCTTTCTTTACTGGTGTACTAAATATAAATGGAGGAGGTGGTCTAATGTACTTGAAGTTGCAAATGTCAGGAGTCAGTAGGTTAATTTTCCTCTCGCCAGATCTGATTTGTGTTTAAGAACTGCCACTAAATCTAATGATGCAGTAATTGCTGTTTGTTAAAAGGAATGAGAGATTTAGACTGAGAGGGACTTCATATTCTTCTCACCTCTCCATCTTGTCCCACCTTTGTTTACAAAGGAAGAGCTACTCTTTTGCACGTGTTTGTACAGTATGATCTGAAGTGTGAAAAGGCTTGATATCTATATGCCACTCAGTAAGCTTGTATCCAGCTAAAATATAGTAGTTAAGATTTTCTCTTTGCACAGTTTTTGGTGCAGATTTGTACATTCCAAACATTACCTTTGTGATAGTCAGCAGAGTGCCAGAAACATTTTGAAAGTATAAAAAAATACACTGAAGATAAAGAAGCTGCTGCTGGAACCCAGGCTTGTGAGGATTTTCTTGGAGCTTCATGTTCTCTTTGGGATTCTTTTGTCTGCTGAACTACAGTCCTGCCAGGCCACAGGGAGGTCTGTAATGGGACAGACATCTGTGCTTAAGAGGCCTTGCCCTGTTCGGCTGCCTATGTAGGATGAGGAGTAGGTAGTGAATGTGAGAGTTTTAACTTTTCCCTCCCCACACCCCGGGGCTCCCGCTGAGCACAGTGGCCCTCATCCACCTCCATCTGCTTAGCCTTGTGCAGTGCCATCACACACGCTGTTTGCTTGAGCGTGTCCGTGAGCTGTAGCGCGATGCCTGGGAAGCACAGCTCACTGGGACAGCGTTGGCGCTGCAACCGTGTGAAACACTCATCCCCGAAATCAGTCGGTTTTAAAGTCCTTGAGAGCAGAAGCGATGGGGAGAACTCCTCATAGTGAAGACAGGCTGCCCTGGATGCAGAAGGGCATTACCAGGAGAGTCAGAAATGCCCAGCGACTGGCTACTACTATGCCGAAGGGAGGTGATCATAAGAACTTTGGAAAAAATCTCAGGAAAGTCCACTCTGATCTTGGCTGGATTTTAGACACTGACTCAGTGCTGTTATCAGCCACCTGGTATGCGGCAAGGCTCTGCGTCTTGCCATCGGCCGCTGTGAATGTGGTTTGTTCATGCCCTGGCTGATTCAGATTTGCTTCTGTCCTGGCCGGTGGAATAACGTGGGGTACCTGGTCCCAGGGTGAAGCTGGCTGCTGGGCTGGAGGAGGAGGGAGCATGTTTATTAACGTGCTGGGGGTGGTTTTGCCTTGTTGCAGCATGTGCCGAGGGAGGCATGCCTTAAAAACGGGAGCACCCAGAACATCGGGTTGATCTGCCAGGTCTCTTCTGGCCTCGAGACTCGAGGTCTGGCAGAACAGTTTCAGCGTTAGGGGTGTTCCTGTGGAAAGGGGAGGATAGAAATCCAGAGGTACTTTCTGCCCTTCTTTGAGGGTTTTCTCACCCGTTCCTAGTGGTGACAAGAACAAACTGTATTTCTGGAGTGTGTTGAGTTGTAATCAGTGTTTGTTCTCGGTCTGGGTGGAGGAGATGGAGACTTTTCAGTGTCTTCTGCTCATCAGTAGACATTACGGACTGGCACTGAGGATTTTTTCCAAAAGCTGTTTCCTCTGCTGCATGATGCAATGTTGAGTCACTAACTCTGTCACTTTGAAGGTTAACGTTTTTCATATCTGCAACACCTTTTTATTGTCTCCCCTTATCCCTCTTTCCCCCTGTCCTCCCTAGTTTTTCCTATTTTCCCTAGATTAATCTAACACTAGCCTTTCGCAGGGCAGAGCGGTGCCTGCGAGAGATTAGCCTCTGTCCTTCTCTGCCCTAAGCTTTGGGAGCCAGGCTGATGGAGAGCACATGACTCTCCCGGTGGCTTTTCCTTCCCGGCGGGACACAGGGAGCTGTGTGCGAGGGGAACAAGAGGTGCTGTGTAGCGCATCGGCTCTCCGTGCTCCCGCTGGTGGCAAAGGCAGGCAGGGCTCGCCGCAGCTCCTGCCAGCCGGCATGGCACGGTTCGGCAAGCCGGCGGCGTTTCCAGCCAGCGTGGAGCTTGACCACCCGTGTGCCGCTCGCGGGGCTTCCCGTTTTGACCCCAAACGTAAGCGCGTAGGGTGGCAGAGGGCGATGCGAGCTGGCCTCGTCTTTCCTCGACACAGCGTAAGCGAGCAGAGTGCCTGAATTATTCACTCCTCCTTGGCCTGCTGTTCCTATTGAATTCCCCAGTGTCGGGGCACCCTGCCAGCACCCGGTGACGAATCCATCGCTGCGCCAGCCCTGGGGCCACCCCGCGCCGTGTGTGTGTTCGAGGGAGGAGAGCGGGGCCAGGGTGGGGGCAGCTGCCTGTGCCAGGCTTGCCCGGGAGTTTTGTAGCCGCAGGTGGATGAGGCTGGGTTGCCCTGCGGTCTCTTCTGTCTTTGGCGTAGGTGGGCGCCGGCCCTTGTGCTGCTCAAAGGGCTGTTAGCAGGTTTGCGTGTGTTTTAATCTGCCTCTGCCTCGCAGCAGCGCTGAAGTCTGTCTGGGCTCCTCAGTCTTAATCTTTTTCTGCCATCTCTCCTCCCTGTGCGGTATCTGGTATTGTAGCCTTATCTGTATTTTGTCTTCGTGGTGTAGATTTCTCTGCAAACCACATCTTTATTTTTTTACATACAATTTGAGGTTCTCTTTTTCCGCATCCCAAGTTTTCTGCAGTGGTAGTGCTGAAAAGCAATCATGTTTCACATTTTTTGAGAGGAAATGTTTCCTTTATTGTTCTAATGGAAACTGTTTCCTCTTTGCCTATGATGTTAGTTTCGCTAATCTGAATAATTTTCTGCTAAACATTTGAAAGATCCCTCCTGTTCACAACTCATAAAAGCTACCAAAAGCTCTTTTTATACTTTTAGAGGAGATTATTGCTTCTCTTTGCAAGAACTTCTGGATGTACATTTGGTACCATCCTCATTGTGTTGATCCTCTTGTTTTGTTCCTCTGCATTTTCTTTTTAAAGCAATTACAGCAGGTGGCTGGTCCCTGGGGAAGCTTCCTTTGACCGGAGTGCTCTCTGGTCCTGGTTGGTGGGGTCGGATGGAGTTTCAGGTCCTCCTCCTGGCTGCACAGAGGAGTATTTTTTCATCTCTAATTGGATCATGTAAATCAGCTCTTCCTTTGTCTTGTCCTCTTTGTCCAGAATCTCCTTCTGGTGATTTTGATGAATAAATCAGTATTGACATTGGATTGAATTTTTTGTTTAGTAGTTATGTTGATATTTAAAACCTAGTGTATCTGGTGAGCAAAATAGGGGTGATAATCAGAATTGAGACCAATAACTCATTTCTGTAGTAGAGATGATATGTAAATGAAAAGAGTGAGTACAAAGTGGCAGGGGCTGGAGCTTTTTTTTTTTTCATCCTGTGCTGTTAAAGCCATTTGGGATTTTAGTGTTTGATAAAGTGCTAAGGCGTCCCTGAGGTCTGACAGATGCTAGAGAAAACAAAGCTCCTGTCTAGAGAGAAACCCAGTCCTTTCATACCAGAAGAAATGCTGGATGCTGGAGGGGTGCTCCTTTCTGCTGGCTGGTAGAGAGCTTTTGCTGCCCAATGTCATCCCCTCAGCCAAAGGCAAAGTCTTTCAGAGCTGTTGCTTGTCTCCTCAGCCTCAGTTTACAGAGTGTGGCTGTGATGGGCATCCCTGGGGGAAGGACGTGCTGCCCTTTTTCGCCTTTTGAGTCTTAGGCCTGGATTTACCTCTGAAGTGATGGCTGCGATATTGCTTGCTGTGGCTTTTTTTCACAGCAGCAGAAGGGACTTGAAGTGATTCAACAGACAGAGAAGCAAAACACACCCCAGGAAAGCCTGGATCATTGCATCTGTCCACAAATATTGAGCGGTTACTGAATCACAAAGGCTAGAAGGAAGGGAACAGAGGGTAAAGTCACCTGTTTTGTCCTTTATACAGACAAGAATGCAGAGGGGTGTAGTATTCCCTGTCAACAGAGCAGAGGGAAATGTCTGAAACAAGTTCCTCGTATTGCTTTTAAAGCTGGATGTGTGGAAGGGAGACAACAAGTTGCAAAGGTGTGAAGCCTGCAGTGGTGTTCATGCAGCAAGCAGGAGAAAGAAAGTCTGAGGCTGTGCTTTCCTGTTAGCCCACAGGGCTTGCAAACGTGTTTTTGCTGTGCCAAAAGCATTTGGCCCCTCCAGAAGTAAATTCGAAAAGCCAATGGACTGGAACTCACAAATGGTGAGACCTACCTGTAGCCAGCTGAGAAGCTAAGCTTATTGCAGTATGTGACTGTTAGAATGCAGGAGAGAGCTAAAATTGCCATTGCCAGAGCTTGGGACTGTACACTTTCGTATAATCTTTGTGTAATAGAGATTTTAAGTTTTGGAGCTTCTCATTTATACCCTTTTTGGCTTTAGTAATGGCAGCAGGAGAAAGAGAAAACTTGTTCTTCCTTGACTTTTTCCTTCCCCTCAGGAGATTTTTGACTGTTTCCAGAAGGTAGCAAGTAAAAAAACATCCTCCTGATCTGATTGAAGAGCAGTGGGGGAGAGAAGCAATCTCATTCAATCTGTGATTTGCATGAGTTCAGCCCTTCTGTCCTGAATCTGTACAGTGCCTTTCTGTGTGGCTGATAACAGCTTTCCCATGAAGCAGCAGCATCTGTGTGAAATTCCAGCATCTTTTAAATTTTTTCTTTTTCCTTTTTTTCTGCTGCTGCTTTAAAGCTGCAAGTAATCCTCCAGGCACCAGTGCTATCTTTCAGTAGACTCTGACTGATGCAATGCTGTCTTTGTATGGGATGGGATTTGGAAGGTTTGGTTTTTCACCAGGGAGGATTACAAGCTTCATTTTGACACGAACATTTATACACTGCTGGTGGTAGTGTTGGTGCCTGAAGACTTGATTTTTGGCACTAGGAAGATGCACTGCAATCCTGCAACTTTCCTAGGCCTTGCTTCCTTTCTTGTGACAGTTTTAGTGCTGCAGTATCCCCACTGATGTTGGCTGTTGCCTAGAAGGTTTAGGCGTCTGTTGTTTCAGTTGTGGTCAGCTTCATCCTTTATAGATATGTGTAATATATGTGCACAATATATGTGTATATATTTTATGTACACACACAATGTTGTCTCCTGTGGTCTCAGTTTGGGTGCTTTCTTATAGTGCATTAAGCAATGTGACTCATATAATGAGATTGTGTTTGTTCTTTCCTGTCCTCTTTAGGATATGCTCCTTCAGGGTTAGTTCTTGAAGAGTTCTGTTTACTTTTGCAATGTAAAAGAAAGGTGTGGGGTTCTTTCTGGTGTGTGTGTGTTTGGCTTTTTCCCTGAGAGGATTTCAAGCATGTGCCTACCGCTCCTGGAAAGTGACGAAGTTTGCAGTGCTCCTTGGCTTTGGGAGTAGCCTGTTCTACAGCACGACCTGTGTGAGTGTTCACCCAGAGATCTGCTTAGCCATTTAGATGGAGGCCTGCAATGGTTCAAGGCGTTAAACTGTCAGCTCCACTTTCTGTGTGGAGTCTCCTAAAAGCTGAAGACTTGTGCTGTTGCTGTCACCATGCTGTGGTCCAGCTGAGAGGTAATGAAAGAACTGATCATTGAAGCCAGGTCATATTCCAAGCTGGGATAGTCTCTCAGGTCTTGGATGCATGCAGATCTTGTTATTGAAGGCTATAGCATCAGGCTGAGAAGCAGGAACTTGTCTAAAATATGGATGGCTCTGATGACAGGGCATGCATACTTTTAGCATGCTTAATAGCGAAGTCTTCTACATGCCTCATCCTACCATAAAAATTGTCCCCAGAATCAGTGTCAGCTAATGCTTCTGCAGTTGGTCTTGTCAAATGGGATGGGGCTTTGAGCAACCTGGTCTAGTGGGAGTGAGGTGTCCCTGCCCACAGCAGGGGGTTTGGAACTAGATGATCTTCAAGGTCCCTTCCGACCTTTATCATTTTATGATTCTATCTAAAGCACTGAAAACATGAGGGGTCTATATGTGTTTCTGTGAATTCAGTGGGGAAAATAAATATGAGCATCTGTTTTTATGGGTCATCCCCAATTACTAAACTGAAAACTAGCTAATAAGTGTGGGTAGATTTAGTTGATAAAAATGCATTTTCCCTCCTGGATTCTCATAACTCTTAAATAATTAAGAGATCATTTGGTTTTAGATACTCATGGCAACTATCTATAGAGCTCGTGAAAGCTCAATTAAGCAGCTCCAGTCTTTGGTAGAGCTCAGCAGACTTGAGTTTCTCCGTGGTTCTGAGGGATGAAGAAAGGAGAAACGTATGAGCAAACATCGCTAGTATCTGATTAGGGCGTACGGTATCGGAGACGTTTTGGCATGAAGAAGGGAAGCTGTGAAATGTGATCAGAAATAAGACTTTCGTCTGCTGCCCCAGATGACTGTTTGATGTTTCTTTTGATCAGTTCTTCAAGGGAGTAAAAACTCTGAATCTTAAAGCGGTGTTAAAGCTGCCAGTGTAAAAGGCCCTGAAACACATTGAGGTCAGGTACTGGTAGTTTCTAAGAGGGAGGCTTGACAGAAAAGCTCAGTTGTTGCAGTTTCATCGTTTAAGCTGATCTAAGACTGCTTTCAATGAAGGAGGAGCGCTGCCTTCTCCCTGACTCCAGCCACGTGGTCCTACACCCTCCCATGTACAGGTGTTAGGGATTATGTGGCCTGTAGTGACCACCTTTGTTCATGAAGCTAATCCTTCTCCTTTTTGAGGGATTAGTTTCCAGGAGGATCAGCAAGCTGATCTGACTTGCCGTGTTCTTCTGTGATCCCTACTGCACATGCAAGAGATGAGGTAGGGATGCACACTTGGGAGCAGGAAGGGAAAAAACAGGGCAATTCCCTTTGTTGGCAGTGTGATTTTTGAGGCTGGCTTAATCTGGCTGTAAAACCGTGCTCTTAGGTTTGTATCACTATGTAGCTCAAGGGAGTTGAGTTTTAATCTCTTTATACTTGGCCCAAGCAGTTGTTACCGAGTGTGCAAAAGGAAGGAGCAAGTAGAACTGAATTCACAGGATTGCAGCCGTCTAGAGCTTTGAATAAAAATGTTGACTATATTTACAAAGATACCTTGAGAAATAAAACAAAACAAGGGAAATGGTACTTTGTCATGATTTGAAGCTTTGACTGGCCCTCTGTTCTGCTGTTTCCCACTGTGCCTTCAGTCTGCTCCGGTTTGGGAGTTTGCTGTGCTGCCAGTTTCTCAGGGCCCAAGTTAAGATGGTTATGTGTTCAGTGGGAGGGTGGCTCCCCTTTTTCTTGTTTCCTTCTTCTGAATGTGCCCCACAGGAGGATACACAATGCTCTAATTTTGGGAGGCGAGTGTTTTTTATATTTCTTCTGTTCTGAATTTCATCTGTGGGCTCAGGGAGGGAAATGTAACTTCTTAATGCAAAGAAGTCTCCAGGGATTGCAAGCAGAAGAGGTTTTTAGACTAAATTGTGAAGGAAATGAGCTTTAGGTGAATGTGCTGTGACAATCTGTTCCCACGCATGTACACTTACAAACCAAGCGGTAATTTCAATTGCATTTAAATGGTGGTAGAATTGCAAATGCCATCGCCTTCCTAAAAGCTTTGTGAAAAATGGTAGTGGGGTGGGGGTGGGGAGGGATGCAGAGACCTGCCCCACAGAGGACAAGATGGTCAGGATTTGTGGATTATGTGCTCCATAGGGAGCAGGCAGCCGGGTTGGCGTGTGCTCCCTTCTGCCCGGCAAGGCCATGGCAGGGGACACAGCGAGGGGCTGGGTTAGAGCTGCGGGAGGCTGGGACGGGAAGCAGCCCGAGGGACAGAGGGTACATGTCTGCAAGGAACTAGTTTCGGTTAGTCCCACCGCTGGTAGAGTGTCTTGTTTATGATATTGTCTTGAAGGCAGGGAAGGGCACGGGGGCTTTGATGCTTTTGTGTGGTGCTGGCAGGAATGTGCAATCTGAGGGTTTTGAGACCTCCTGGGGGTGGGTGTGTGTCTTTTTTTCCAGTGGCTTCAGACTATCACTGAAGACAATAGGGTGGAACTGTAAGCAGGCTCTGTAAGGAGGTTGTCTGCTATTTCTGAGGACTTCCTGGGCTTTAACTGAATTTAAATCTGGCAAAGAGAGAAACACATTGCAGGCTTGCTGGATGCTGGTGGCAAGAACTCTGTCTTATCTCCTGCCTGTTTGGCAGACCCAGGCCTTGCAGCCTCCTAGATGCCGGGGGTGCAGCAGCCTGGTACTTTAATGCTGCAGTCACCACACAGATCTCTGGCACCTGTCTGGACCTTTCACAGGTCCCATTGGTTTCTGTGACTTATTGCTGTTTAACTGCATTTTTATTTTTGTGGATGATGGCTGTATATAAACGTGGGATGTACCTTAGTATAAGAATATCCAATGCCTGAGATTTCTTTTTTTCCATCAAGAAAAAGTTCTTGCCCTTTCCAGGTGGAATACAGGTGGCAGCAGCAGCAGCTTCTCCCTTATAAATAGGGCTAGCACTCTCATGTGGGCCAAGCTGAAGAATTCAGATGACTTAGAGATACTTTGCTGGATAATTTTGCTCTCCACAGTAACACAGTCTTTCTTAGAAACGCCTTCAGAGTGGCTTGCCTTGCTTCTTCTCTGTGCAATGAAATGGAAACAGTAACTTACTGTAAATGCCTCATTTTATGCCCGTAGCTGGGTTGGGTGGTGTTTTGAATCTTCCTGTCTTTGTGGAGCACTGTCCCGACTTTTGTGGATGCAGCCTTCCAAATGAAGGGCAGGTCTTTCTTCCTTTCTCTTAAAATTTCAAAACAAAGCACGTACTGAAACTCCTCTCAAAACTCTTGAGAGAGGAGATGTTCCTCCTTTGGGAGGGAAGGAGATTCTTTGATTAATGCTCTCTTCCTCCCTGTTTTAACCCCTTTCTAGCTGTGACCATTGCCTGCATGGGGATGCTTCATTCCTGCAGTTATTTGGCTAGGTTGGAACATCAGCTGTAGCCTGCCATGCTGGAGAGTTTGTGTAGGATAGGTTATTTCTGGTAGCTTAAGCAGGATTTCTCTCTTTCTATATACTCAGTAGAGGGGTGTGACCACAGCTACCATGCTGGCATCCCTGGGCGATTGTGTTCAGCAATAGTTAGCTTTGCAGGAGAAGTGAGGAGGTTTGTATAACAGAAGTGGTTTCCAAGGAGTCCTTGGTTAATGGCTGAGAAAACCTGTTATTTTAAGACTTTTTTTAATTTTTATGAATTGCACTCAGGTTATAGAGGGCCTTGGTATGTGGCCACATCCCATCCAGACTGTCTGTGACCCATAACGAGATAGCACTCAGAGGGTGGATGTAAGAAGAAAAGCAAAGGCGTATTTTCTGTAGTGGAATGGCATTATGTTATAGCAGACATCACTCATGTTACTTTTCATATGTAATTGCTTAATTGGGATGTTGAAAGGTTAGCTTTGATTTTGTTTTGATATGTTTCTACATTTTTGTAGGCAAATGTGTAGCACTTGGCTCTCTAATTAAAAGAAAAACCCTGCAAAAATACTTGTGTGGGGGAAGTGAATAAAGGTAAAAGCAAGGAGAGAAGGGTAAAAGCCCTGCAGACTTTACTTAGTCTGGAGATAGCAGCCTTTGCAAGGGGAGTACCTCTCTTACAAACCGTTACATGGGGATTTGTTCTGGTAAAATTCAACAGTCATGACCTCTCCTTTTCCCTTTTAAAATACTAGTGAATGGCATTTTAGAGACAGACACCTTCTTTGTCTCCAGAACATGTGCTGAGGCACTAACGGGCTGTTCCAGTCCTTATCTGAAGGAGCCTTTTGGGGGTTGGAAATGGCTGGATCAGTCTCTGTCGCCCTTCTGATTCTTGGTACCTGTGAGGCAGCAGGGGAGCGTCACCACGATAATGTGCTTTGCATCATGATCTTTCCGTCCTCTTAAGAACACAATTAAATCTCCTGTGTGTCTGGGATATTCGTCTCTGCTGGAGTGGGTTCTCGCATCCGTGTGCTTATTTATGGTGCAGAAATGAGAGCTTCCAAGGGGCCAAGATTAAGGGCGAGCCCTCCACATGCACGGCTCCTATTTGGGGATAATCTAGCTGTGGATGGACTCACTGTCTGTGTTTCCCCCGTGTTGGTCTTATTAGGTGCATTAAGTGCTGTGGATGCTCTTTCATCAGAGCTGCTTCTGATGTGGTGTCCTGCCCAGGAAGCCGGAGGGTTTTGTCTTTCTCTGCCCCTTGTGATGCCACTGTGGGATGCCCCTCATGAGCAGAGGGGGCTGCCATGCTGTGCATGTCACCCTTGCAGCGCTCGAGGGAGTTCATTCCCTTTTACAGACGCCCTTTTGTTCCACGCTGTTGCAGGGAGAGGAGCTTTCCAGGAGGGGGATGAAGAGGCCAGGCTTAATGGTCTTAAGAGTGGGGTTGGGTTTTTTTAATTATTTTTTTTTTATTTTGGGAGGGAAGGCCTGGGAGTTGTTTCTCTCTAACTGTTTCCAGATGGTGCTGCTGGAACACAAAGATTTCTAGTGTGTTTGGGATGACGGTGGCCGAGCCCCCCAGCCCCCCAGCGCTTCCTGTGCAGCTCCACAGTCCTGCAGGCTTAATCAGAAACAGCCCTGGCTGCTGAGGCACTCCCGAAGCCTGCCTTTTCTTCACCCTGTGCTTTCTTCTTCCTCTGGGCTTTTTAACCCCTTGCCACTACATCTCCGACCTGTCAGCCTGCCTGCCTCATTTCTCTCCTTTCCCAAGCTAGTCATGGGCACTTGCAGCGCACTGGAGATGAAACTGCATTTGGGTAGACCGCTCAAAGAAATTATGCCTTGAGGAAAGGGAAGCTGGTTTGTAACGTGAACCTGGGAAAATAATTTCTGCAGCTATGGAGGGCGACTTATGCAATCAGGCCAGCATGTCCAGGGCACAAAAAATTTCTTTTACACCTATTTGCCTGCAGCGCTTGATGTATGGCATGATTTTGTCTGAATCATGTGCTGTTGTGCCTCTTTTCTTTTTTGTGCCAATTTCCCTAAAAGCAAGGCAGGTTTAATTTTACATCACAGCCTCTTCACACCAGACCAAGAAATTAGTTTCAGCCTTCTCTTCTGTTGGTAATAAAACAACTATAATTTCTTTCTGGAAAGAAAGGAGTACTCTTCTTTCCTTTTAGCCTTTGAGCAACAGCTTCTGAACATCTGTAAAATCAGCCAAGCAGCTTGCGATCAACTGACTTCTCTTCTGGATCTGAGGTCTGTCATCTCCCTCGTCCTGTTCTCTCCCATATTCTCCATCTTGTTTTTTGAGAAAGCAGAAGGAACAAAGCTATCTACTAAGGCAAAACTCTGTAGCCCTCTTCACCTTGTAATAGCGTGTAGCCGTCATGTTTGAGCAAGCTGTATTTTTATACCGTGAGTGTGTTGTCCTGTAATGAGTGGCTTAGCATGAATTAATCTGTGAAATGCTTCCTCAGCCCCGTGTAACAATTATGGCATCCAGAGGTGCCTGCAGTGCTGGATTTTAAAGCCTTGTTATGAGCCCTGTCCCGTTCCTGTTGAGTGGAAATGAGCTACCATTTTAAAATTCTGCTTAGTGAAAGAGGAGGGGAATCAATATTCTGTGCTATTGACTTCTGTGCATGCAAGAGTGTCCTTGTATTTGCTGGATCATAGACGTCACACTGTGCACAGTATTCCCAGGGGCTTTAACTCGGCGCTGGATCTATTGTTGCCAACGTAGGTCATGGACCAGCAGAGGCAGGCTGTATTTCTTTTATGCCTGGAGAAGTATGAGGATGCTGCCATATGTAGTCCAAAAAAAAGTGTATGTTTTGCACATTTAAATTGCAGTAAATTAACGAAATCTCATCTCTTTGAGAAACTGAAAACACCCCTTGGCTGGTCTGGAAAATGAAAAACCCAGCTGGTGGAAAGCTGCTTCTGACCTCTAGAAAGCTACTTCCATTATTCAAAAAAAAAAAAAAAAGAAAGAAAAAAAAAGAAAAAAGAGTAACTGAAGAATCTGCATGGTTACAAAGAATCTCTGTAAAATACTTAAATTTTAGCTCTGGAAGTCCTTTCTGTGTATGAAAGTCCCCCTTCTCTCTGCTGCACTAGACATCTGTATTGTAGCTTCATACAGTCCCTGTCAGCTTACAACCTGAGTGTGAATTCCTAAACTTGTTGCATACTAAATTTTTTTACCAGACCTGAGAGTTTCAATACTATCTTTCTGTGCGGTTTGGTCAGAAATACATTTGTGTGTACTCTATTCTGCAGCTCCTGCTATACCAGCCAGTCATTGTTCCTATAGTACATAGAGGGTTTGTGGAACAGAAGTGCCAGGAGGTTGGAGTTAGGTTGGAGTTAAGAAAGCGCAGAAAATTGCTCCAACACGTTGGGGCACCGGAGCTCTGTGCAACAGGACGCAGCCTCCCCCAGGGTCTCCCTGTCCTGTCTTGCTGGCCACCTCATGCGCTTGCCTAGCTGAGAGTTCCAAACTATTCAAACTCTGATCGGGGCAGAAGGCTATTTTTATTAATCTGACATCACCTTCCTTTCTCGTCTTTACTGTGTCACTGGGCTTCCCGCCCAGGGAGCCTCTGGCGGGCCTGGCCTCCTGCTTGTTGACGATGGCTGAGAGGAGGGCCTGCAGGCCCCGCAGTGGGATAGGGGCTGCCTGGGGCTGCGGTGTTGCTGTGTCCCTGCTACAGAGGCGGAAGTCCAGCTTTGGAGAGCCGTGGGCTACCAAGCTGGTAAAGGGCTTAGAACATAAGTCTCATGAGGAAAGGCTGAGGGATCTGGGGCTGTTTAGCCTAGAGAAGAGGAGATTGAGGGGAGACCTCATTGCTCTCTACAACTACCTGAAGAGAGGTTGTAGCAAGGCGGGAGTTGATCTCCTCTCCCTAGTGGAAAGTGATGGGACAAGGGGAAATGGATTAAAATTGTTCCAAGGGAGGTTCAGGTTAGATATTAGGAAGAATTTCTATACTGAAAGGGTTGTCAGCCATTGGAACAGGCTGCCCAGGGAGGTGGTTCAGTCACTGTCCCTGGAGGGGGTTAGGTGGATGTTGCATTGGGGGGAATTGTTTAGTAGGTTGATAGGGCTGGGACAAAGGCTGGACTCGATGATCTCCTAGGTCTCTTCCAGCTGATACCGTTCTATGATTCTACAAAAGCCTTTAGGCTGGTGAAGGCATCTGGGTTGTAGGGGGGAACCCCTCGGGCTGGGGAGCTGGTGTGGCTGAGAGGCTGGAGGTGGGGACCCCCCATCGGCGGATCTAGAGCCTTGCGAGGCAGGGGCCTGGCACAGGAGCTCTCCTGTCCCATGCATCCAATGTTGTGCTGGCTTCTGAAGAAAACACAATATTTTTAGAAGGGGAAGGCTGGAGCGGGGACCAGGCCGGAGGCTGCCGTCGCTGCAGCAACCAGGCCAGAATTCCAGGAAGGAAGAGGGGCCGGATGGGCCTCCATCCCGGCCTCTGGGCCCCAGAGCAGGGAGCCCGTGGGCGCTTCCCTGATCCTGTGGGGGCAGCTGCCGGCATCAGGCCCCTGTGGCCAGGGCACTGTGTTATCAGCAGCACCTTAGGTTTGCCATCCCTCAAGAAATAGCCTCAGTAATTCAGGCAGGTGTGGGAAGCCAAGGCCATGCTAGCCGGCATGTCTTCCCAGCCATCAAGGGCAGCACACAGAGTACTTGGTGTGGTGTCTTTTGTCAAATTCTTGGGCTTATAGTCGCCATGTTCTCTTGTTTTTGGTTTTTGAAAAGGCATGGATAAGGAGTAAAGTCTAAGTCCTGTTATTTGCATTCAGAAAACTGTACAGGTTGTTGATGTCAGGACATTAACAAGGAAGCAAATAAATGGACGTCTTTTGCTAGGTGACGTCGGTGGGTCTGGAAACTGGCCAAAGCTGAGAAACAAGTTTAATTGAAAGTGAAGACAGCTGAAGGGAAGCATCCCACACTATAGATGCAGTTATTGGAACTGTGGAGTGATTAGCAAGAGCTATATATCAAATTAGGGTGAGTATCGAGGGAGAAGGGTGACGCTAAGATCCATTTAAAATCTACTTTAGTTCAGATTTTCATTAATAATCGGTAATTTGGTCTCAGATGGTGCTTTTCCCATTAATTTTATCCACAGACAATTTGGGGTAGGGAGATGGCACAAACAATTGAGAAGGCAGGCTGAATGCATCAGATACACTTGGACAAAGAAATGGGTATTTTCTTTTTGTTTATGTGCAACAATTTGTGCAAGTAGGGGTCTAATGAAGAATTACATATTTTCTTGATAGCTGATAAGGTCAAGGCATTTACAATTTTGCTAGTGCTCTACCACAGTTAAAGTACTAAAAAGTATTTTCAAGATCACCTCCCCCAGCACAGGGTTTCTGTCTTTCCTGCTGTGCAAGAAATAGAGCAAAAAAGATGGTGAAACCACTGGGCTGTGGTGAACAGTGCTGGGATTTCTTTCTGGCTTCCAAGCTTTACTTTTTTGCAGCTGTCACTTTCAGATTAATGGCTTAGTTGCCAGTGTTTTCAGTCCTGTTTTTTGTAAACATCTTATTCTGCGTTCTAGAAAAGTGGCTTCTGTTTGTCTAGTGCAAGTCTCTGGTAAATGCGTAGCTTGTGCTATCTCACCACTTAAAAATGCCATTTTGCGTGCAGGAGGCACACGTAATTTCTTGGTGCCTTTATTGTGTTGTTCTCTGTAGTTTGGGAGGTTTTGGCTTTAAGGAGCTGGGGCTCTCCCTTGCTGCTCCTGTCCAAGCACCCAGGCTGCTGCACAGCTGGTAACTCTTGGGGGCAGCCAGAGGAGAGGCCGATGAGCTAGTCTTATGTCAGTTTTTCTGCTGTTGCTCAGAACCTGGAAGGCAGTTGTGAAGCTCAAAAGAATTGCATTAACTTCACTCCACTTTTCCCAGCATCATTAGGAGAGCAGGCACAGCGCAGATCCAGGGAAGAGATTGCTTGGTCATGTTTCTGAGGTTACGTTTGCAGCTGAAAGGACTCGGCACTTCAAATTGAAGCGTGGATTCATCAGGAATTGATTCTCTGGCTGGGGAAATATGGATGAACTTGCTAAGCGAACAGTTCCTACCAGCAGAGTTTTACTCTGCAGACTTTAGGTTTAGTTTGGCTGTCAAGAAACGATTGCTGATGGGGCCTCACTGATTGTTGCATCTGGCAAAATGGCAAGTCTGTGATGTAAAATTAATTTGTTCTAGGGTCAAGTTAGGTCAAAGAGAATTATTGCCTCTTTAAGCTAAAATTTAGTTTTATTTTTAAGAAAAGGGTAAAATGACTTTCAGACCCTTCATTATGTGTTATGGTTGTGATATTTCCTCCAGGGGACTGACTCTTCTGCAGTCCTCTGTGGCCTTTCGTAAGTTAATAGCACCTGCAGAACTGATTTCTTCTTACTAGTGTCCTGGCTTATTGATAGTTCCTCCTCTTTTCAAGGGGCATCTAATTGGAGCAACTTTTTTCAAATTTATCAGGTTGACAGGGGGTCAGGAAACCCAGTGACTCCAAAGCCTGGCTGTTCTTCTAGTGCTCTTCAGTCACCTGCAAGTGCCTGTACTGTGTTTGTCTTGTGACCCGAGATGGTACCTGTGGCTTACAGTTTGTGGCAGATCTTATTACTACTGCAAGTGCTGATGGAAATGAGATTGTGTTGGCAAGGCTGGAAAATTAAAGAAGGGGGAAAATTTGAAGTAAAGAGAGGAGGTTAACGGCTTAGTGGATTTGACTGAGTTGTGGCTTTCACCCTGTTAAATCCATGTGGCCATCACAGAGGCTATTACTGGGGTACAACCACAATGCTCACACATCCTACGGGAGTGTGGAAACCTCACGCTTGAGATCATCGATACGGTTTGAGTAAAATCACAGTATGTGTTGCAGAAAGCTGATGTACTGTATTAGTGTCTAGTTTTCTTGTTTGTTTTTTTTTTTCCTCACCACCCTAAAGCAAATCGCGAGTACCTGAGAAATGCCTTTCAGTGGTAAACAAAGTAATGAAACATCTCAGTGTCAGTTTGATTTGATTTTGCAGGCTAGCACTGCCTAACTCAATTTCTCTACAAATGTCTGGTTGCATGTTGGTATTGAAAGAGAAATGTAATCGGCAGGAGGGAGCTGTGAGAGAGAGATGGAGTCGTCTGGGGATTCCCTCTCCCACCAGGCTGCTGCCACAAAGGCAGCGTCCCTCCGTGTTTGTGGGTAGGTGTATATATTTGTGCCAAACCTTCCCTCTCTCTCTTTTTCACTTCCATTTTGTGAGATTAGTTTTGCACAGGCAGAGGAGAAGATTGAGCTGTATCCCCAGCCTCTGCTGCCTTAGATCACCCGCTAACCAACAGGGCTTTTCTGTCTGCCCATTGCTGGACTGTCCTGTTCCAGTTGCAGGAGTTTTAACGCTTTCACTTCTTGCTCTGTTTAGTTTTCAACAAAAGCAAACTCTGTATGGAATAATCATGCAGCAGGCCCCGGATTCACCATTAGTGACCTGTAAAATTGGCAGCACTGGAGATTATTGGCAGGAGATGGTTTCCCTAGGCGCTTCCTGCCTTCTCTTGGAGAGTTAAGTTCAATTAGAGCGATGATACGCACAGCGGGGATTTTGCAAAGAGTTCCGTACTTGGTGGTAGCGCTGCTGTATGAAAGGCAGAGATATCTTTGGCCTTTTTGTGACCTTAGTGCTCCAGCTGCTGCCCTCTTTCTAACCTCTGCTTTCTCCAAACTCTCACTTTCCTAATATAACATTCTTTCACCTCTTCTTTTACCTTCTGATGTAACCACATCCCTGGAATGATTTTTAGTCTGCAATTTGTGGGGTTTGTCATCCAAAAAACAACGTGGAGGTTGCTGGCTGTGTGTGTTTTTTTTCTTCTTTCTTTTTTTTCCCTTCTCTCAATTTTTCTTGTTTTTTTCTGACCTCTTTTGTACTGTGGACTGCCTTCATCTCTGTAATCATCTTTCTCTTCTTTTTCATGCTGTCATAATTTGCTTCTATTTATGAAACCATTCTGTTTCTAGAGGTGGTTTCTGGGCATCCAGGTCCTTTGACTTAAGGAAACCCACAAAGTTTGGTTTTGTCTCCTTCCTGCCACAGCCTCGTGTTGACAGTACCTTTTGTTAGTCCCTGATGTGAAGAATGATTTTCTTTTTTCTGTTTTCATTATAACTTTCTACTTGTATTCACTGCCTGTATCTTTAATATCTGTAGGGGCAACTTCCCCATTTATTCCTTATTCTGTCTTTGGGAATCTGTCAGGTTTCTCAGTGTTGGGAGACACCTGTATATGAGTATGTTTGTGGTACTGTGTACAAGTACTGTTAAAAATGTGTGTGGAATGGTCTTTCAGGAGAGGACTGTATCTCCTGATACAAGTGGATGTTTATGGCACTGAGATATAAGCTGGTAAACTGCAGTGTGTGGGAGAAACAATCACAGTACCTCCTTAGAACGTGTACTTCCATTGCTGGAGAAAAGCTAGCCATGCATTTCCCTCACAGTGTTGCTCGGGTTTTAAGTAAGTTCACAGCTAAATCCTAAAAGCTTTGGGTGGTGCTGCAGTTGTCAGTCTCCACCACATTCTTCCAACTTCTGTGTCTTTCCTTCTATTTCTGTATCATTTGTGGAATTTTGTGCTTACTAGCTATTAGTATTTGAGAAGAGTGTACTCATGGGGGTGGTCAACTTAATCACTGTTAATCCCCAAGACCTAGCTGCCGGAAGTTCTGTTGTCCCTGAAGCTCTTGTACCCTGTATGCTACCGTAGCTTTAGTGTGAGAGCCTGAGGAGAGGCTGGATGTTTCCATGGAGAATCCTCTGGGCAGGTTTGAGATAAAGAAAAAGAGAGGAAGGGTGAATATAGACTTTAACCAGCATTGTTAGTCCCCTTATTGAAATATTAGCACCTTGCTTTTTAGCAGAAGTTGTGTTAAAAGTGTTCTAGTGTAAACAGTGAAATTGTGCCAGTGGCCACACGCTCTGTGTAGGGTGGAAGACCTCTCTCTGTAGGAGCTGGCCTGCTTACCCCAAGTATCCCAGCACAAAACCCAAGACATCTCAACAGAAACTCTTACTGACCACAGCCATACATCTTGGTCAGCTTCATGCCTGTAATATCTTTGCTTTTGACAATTTGGGATTGTTGTGCTATGTTTTGTCAGGGTCCTCTCCTAGGGCCTCCCTTTCCACCGCCACCACTCCCTTCCCCAAGAGCTGCTGGAGAAAGTGCAGGGCTGGTTTAGGGATTCCTCCTCATAAGTCATAGCAAGAGATAGGAACAGACTTAAAAACTGATTGTGGAGGGCAGCTATCTCCTTTCCTCCTCCTAGCATTCTGCAGGGCAAATCCACAGGGGCACTGTGGAATTGATAAATCTTTTGTCTAGTTTTTCCTCCACAGAGAAAGATGCACGCATGGGGCACGTGTGCCCTCCCCATTAGGGCAGCTCTCTCCTTTCCTCCTCCTAGCATTCTTCAGGGCGAATCCACAGGGGCACTAGGGTGGAATTGATAAATCTTTTGTCTAGTTTTTCCTCCACAGAGAAAGATGCACGCATGGGGCACGTGTGCCCTCCCCATTTCGTATAGGAGGTGTTGGAGAGAGAGTAACTGGTAGTAAATTAAGAAACAGAAATAAACGTTTAGGAAGTGTCATTAAGTATGTTATCTTAATCCCTACTGCTCTGCTAAAATAGGGAAGAGTCTGGGAATTTCATGAAGAAACTCCAGAGGTGCTGGAGATTCACATATTCCCACAGAGCTGTGTGATGGGGCTGCCAGTAACACAGAATGTGTAGGCTCAGTCTCTTCTTGGGTGAAGAAATAAAGTCTAGAGGACTGATTTCCTATTGGGAGCGTGTGAGGTATTGCTCAGGCTTACTGGGATGTTTGAAGTTTTGTTCCTTTTTCATGATGGTAAATAAAGTTTGCATATGAAAGGTCTTCAGAAAACTACAAAAATTACACACAACTGAAATTACAGAGGGTAATGTAGGATTAGTTTATGCTTATTTTATGGCTTTGATTTCTTTTTCTTCTGCACAATTTGGCATATGCAGTTGGAAATGAATTTTAGGTGTATTCAGTTACATGGAAAATAGAAAGTTAGTGGAATACTTTGATCTTAGTTCATTCTTCCCCCATTTCATGCAGGTTCTTGTTTTTGGCTGAGTTAAGACAGAAGTATAATTCCTTGGTTTCTATTCCTTGTAACCTGCTCTACATTCGCTTTTTCTTTTCTTGTCTTGCAGAACGAGCCTCTGACTTCAGGTTATCATGGATACCCAGCAAGAGACAATCAAGTAAGAGCCTGATTGCAGTAAATGTGTGTTTGCGCGTGTCTGTACATTTATGGATGTTTTGCCTGACAGCTTCCTGGCTGTCTTGTTACGGAGTGGAAATCGTTTTGTTCTGCTGTAGAACGCTTGTGGAGACATGTGTGGTAAATTAAATGTTTTTTACGGCCTCCAGCAGTATGTGACAGTGTGCCTGGTAAGGGGTTAAGTTGAACATGATCCACATTACCAACAGCTCAGGAAATTCTTTATTCTTAAAAACATAGTAGCTTAAAATCCCTGTCCTAAGCTCCCACTATATCTCCTCGGTGTTAATGAATGTAGATGTTCGGTGCCAGTGCATGCTTGGCCCTGTTTTATACTTATTGCTGTAATTCTAGCATCTGGGGAGCAAAAACAACACTGAGGTTTTGTGAGAGTGCTTTGCTGGTGGGGTAGGGAATGACACGTCCCGTCCTGTTAGGCTGTTTCTAGTATCTGTGAACTTGCCTTGCCTTCCTTTCAAGTCCTGCAGGGCCCCTGCCCCTTGCTCTTATTCAGGATGTTCTTCTACCGCAGTAAAAATGACTCTGTTTGGTGCATTGCTTCTCTAAGCATTCCCTTGCCTCCTAGCAGAAGACAGAGAGATCCCAGCTGATGAATTTGCACGACGAAAGGAGGAGATGCTTTGGAACAAAAGAAATGTAACGGGTTGCAAGATACAACTGTTGCACATTAAATCTCCCTTCTTAGAATGAAGGGTTTTTTTCAGCGTTCTGCAGTGCTACTGCACAGCGGAATATGAACCAGTGTAACAGGAAATTAATATGCACAGAAAATCAATAATGCAGCGCATGTCAGTAATGAGCAAATAACAAAACCAAAATAAAATTCTTTAATACTCTTAGGTACTGCTATATAAAGAAAGTGATTTTCATCATATCTTGATGAGGCCTGGGTATATGTAGCAACAGCCTAATGGGAAATGTTTTTACGAAGGAACTGCAGCACAGTGCACCCTCACTAACTGAAGAGCTCAAATCTTTGGTGTTTGTAACATATGTGGGAAATTCCTTACAGGAGGAAGTTATTCATAATGTCTACAGGGATATATTAAACTGTTAACTAGTACAAATAAATACTACGCACTGGAGTGATGAGAATTGTGTTCCTGCTCTGTCCAGGCTAAGTTAAGGTATGCTGGGTTGAGAGGCAGAGCCAGTCCCAGATCCTCGAAGTGCTTTGGATCTGCTTTTGCTTTTCTGTTCTGGCAGCACCCTCTGCACTGGTTTGTGCCTTGCTGTACCTGCCCATTTAGAGGTGTATTGGGGTTTTCATTTTGGTGACTACTTCGTGCTTCACAGGTTTCTTCTTTCTCCTCGAGAGCTCTTCTGATCTGAAAATCCAGAACCGCCGCTGCTGGAAGGTCACTAGACCAGCGGAGATGGGCACGAGGTGCTGTACAGCAGCCAGGGCATCAAATGAGAATTACAGCCTGGGCAGCCCTGGAGGGCTCCCTGTGGGGAAGCACACAAAGTAATGTGTATTAGCAAGGGTGCATATATATTTCAGATGACAGATAGCTTTCTGGAAATTTCTTAGTGGACTAAGACCTGCAGTTTAACTCTGATGTTTTCATTTTAGCACATATATGTAAAAACCTTTCTTGGCTGAAGTGTGGTGGTTTTGTTTTGGTTTGGTTCCCCACCCCGTTCCTGGTAACAACTTGATCTGTGGCGACTGTTTGTCCTTCTGTCTTGCTTTTGGCCCTGAAGCAGCTTAAATTAAGGTCTGGTTTTCACTAACGAGGTTTCAAGGCTTTTAGCTAATCTGATTGGGATCTTCTAACATGATAGCAGCAGAGAAAAGTCATCTGTTGTCACAGACTGGGGCTGGTGTGGGAGAGACAGCAGTGGCTGATCCATCACCTGCTTTTATTCACTGAGGAAGGAGGAACGAAGTGGGGTGGGAATACGTGCAGTAATCCTGACCCTTTAACAAAGTAATTACAAGATACAGGAGCAGTTGTGTTGGATTTCCTCAGATTAGGAGCTGGATTTAAACTGGTGAGTGTAAGTCTCTGCATCTTACTCCTTCCTGTTGCAGTTCTATATTGTCAATACTTGTACTGTGCATTTTACCACAATGTTTTTCTTAGCAGAAGTAGCAAAGCAGAGCTTTATTTTTAGGGCTTCTTATCATATGATCATATCAGTCCTGCTAGAAATTCAGTGGATATAACTTTCACTGTCAGCTTATGTGGCGTTTTACTCCTTCCCTTGTTCAGGTGTGCTTTTCACTCCTTCAAGCTCTAAATGCTGTTAATTGCTGGCTGCAAACCTCTCACTGTGCTGTTTTTACACCCTCTAGTGGTTAAATCATACCCAGATGTTCCAGATTATTGTAGTTTCTCTTCCTGCCAGCGGAAGTACGTAATTGGTTTGAATTCTCACTTTGGCCATTTGGGAATGCTTAGGTCTACAATACGAAGTTTATTTTGTATCCTTTCCCAAATATTTAAGCAATTGGTCATCATCACACATGGGCAGCAGCACTGGGGCAAATGAGATGGGTTCATGTCGAGGCTGCATTCCTCTTAATTCTGGTGTGTGATTGCTTCATGATAACCCAGAACATTGGATTGTTGTGCGCTCTCCTTGTTCCTCACCTGCCGGCCAGGGCGCCGCCTTACTGGACTTTTTGTGGTGATAGGGTCTAGGGAGCATGTGGGCTAAATCATTATGGTGTTAAGTTTGCCTAAAAAGAGAATGCTTTCTGTTAATAAACTGTTGCCCTACTGGGGCTACATTACAGCTGTGTAAGGAGCTGGGGAGCTCTCTGGGACTGTTCTTGAGAACTCGAGGTTTGCTCTGTGAGTGTCTAATGCATGTACAGCAATGGTAGTATGCCCCTCCTTTTCCCTAGAGCTAGGCTGATGGCAGGGACAAAGCCCTCAATAAAGGGAAAGTCAGAGAAGTGTTAGTGTAACATTGTTAACTGAGATGAGAGCCAAGTCTTTTGGTGAGGAGAGCTTTTTCTCTGGGGACTATTCAGTTCTTTATCCCTCTGTTGGGCCTGCCAACAAAACGGTGTTTCTTTTTTTGTAACACGAGCGCCTGCCTAAAATGCAGTGAACCAAGACTTCCTTGCTTCATTTCCCAAGCTGTGACAAACAGTTCTGAGGTACTATGAGTTGGTCTCAACATGGAAAATGACTGGTACAGCAATGCTGATGAAACTTTTACATACAGACAAACTCATCAAGAATAAATACTCTGCTTTCAGAAAGCTATTCTGTGCTAAATGTGACAGCTCATTTTATATACAGCCAAGGCCTATGTCATACTGCTCTAGTGCTTTTCATGTCCAAATGTATTAGACATGATATCTGAAATTTGTTTGAATGCTGAATACTGGCACTTCTGTGGCAGAATTTGGCAGCTGCACAGAATAATTTTATTCCCCAACAGGAAGCAAAATGAGCAAGAACACCTTGTTTAGCTGCCACTGAAGGGAAGAGAGGAGGAGAGAGAGTTTATGGAAGCAGGAGGTAATTGTACACACCAGAACTGGGTCAGGATGTTAGAGCTATTACACCTCTTCTGTTATGAAAAGTGATCCTCAGCTATCACAACGGGTTAGGATGTTGGTTTGAAGCCTCTTTTAAAAGCCTGTACTTCGTGAGTACAATTCTTAAATCAAACTGGGCCACTGGCTCAGTACTAATGTGGTGGAAACATCATTACCTATCACAAGTGACACTTCCTTCAACAGCTCAATTTCGGTGGCTGGTTTTCCATCTGAGCACTCACCAGGCCTGACCCGTTGTTCTCGCTTATGTAGATGAGACTGCGGCCCAAGGTAGCATGGGTGCCCATGGCAACTGCTCAGAACAGCTTTATCACTGTCCCCTCAGTTTGAGTTCAAGCTTAAGGTGAAATGCTGTTAAATCCTCTCCAATTGTCAGCCTGTTCCCCTGGGTCTTGACTCTCTCGCTGCTTTGGAATATCTGTTGGGGCATCGGAGGTAGCAGGCGGCTGCGTGCACTCCCCTCCCTCGGGGTCGTAAACTGGTCTGCGTGAACTGAACAGCAGTGGTGGCAGCCTGTGAGAACAGGCAGCCTCTCCTGTTGTGGTTTTTTTTTTTTTTTTGGTTGGTTCCTTGCTTTTTTCCCCCATTTGTTTCTTTGCCCAGTGCCTCCTGATGTGAGGAGTTCGACACGGAAGCCCTCCATCCTGAGATGTGACAGGTCTGCTTGAGCTCCCATGGGGAGGCGAGACAGCAGATCACGGGGCTTCCTATTGGAGCTGGCTGCTCCTGTTGGTGGTCTGTCTGCAGCTGGGATCTCATCAGAGAGCTCAGAGGGGGAGACCTCTGTCCTCTTGTCTCAGTGGTCTGAAGCTCCTTCACCTATCCTCCTCTCCTCTGTCACATGGATGAAGCATGAATTTGGGGGTGTCGCCACAATTTGATTAGCAGCGGAGGGTTTGGGTACGGATTAGGATATTTACAAAAATCTCTTGGTGTCGTGTTAAGAGACTGAGATGCACTTATCAAGGAACCAATAAAAAGTGACCTTCGGGAGGAAAATGGTATGGCCATTGTCTGGTTTTATTTATACCGTGATAGCACCAGCCATAGTCTCTCTAGTGCCCTGCTTTGTCGGTCTTGGAGCAAAGATTCCTTGTCTCAAGAGTTTAAACGTGTAAGTAGTGTTCCTGAAAAGCATTTTGGTTTTCCTGCGTGTAACTGACCATGGCCTTCTAGTGTGTGTGCTAACCGGCTCGGTAACTGGTGAGACCGTGGTAGTGGAAGTGTTAAGTTGTTCAGAAGTTAGAAAGGGGAATTGGTTTTGGTTTATTTGTTGCTTACACTTTTGGTTTGAGTAGAGTGCATTTAAGGCAAATGCTTAAACTGAGAGAGAGAGGGAAGTCTTAAATAAAGTTTTTAACGCCTTACTCCTTGACTGAATGGCCAGGACAAAAATCAGAAAGCATCTAAGGTCCTCCATATAAAATGGGAGAAGACTAGGCTTAGTGTTCCTGGTGCTTTCGAGGAGTGCCTCTTTGCCTGAAAGTAAACAACCGAAAATTTGGGATGGAATCAACCTCTTGAGGGAAACTGTTCTAAACATCTTCCTTATGTTTAAAATGAGGTGAATTAGGGTTAGGACTACCAAATCTACTGCTTCGTGGCTTCCACAGCCTCTCTTCAGGCAAGCAGTGAAATGGAAGGGTTCAGGGGTGTGTAGTGGGGTAACTGCTGGGGGGTTACTATTTAGCACCTGAGCTGTGAAGGATGTGGGACAGTTAAGGTGTATTATAGAAAGGCATTTAACACTATAAGAGGGGAGGACTTTGAGAAATCCTTTACTGAATTGCTTCCAGACCTGCTTTTAATTCTCAGTACATTGAGAAGGTTAAAAAAAGTGTTGACAGAGTGAAGAAGCAACATATATCATCATATCTGAGATGGAAAATAGCAGAATATTTAGCTAAAAATTGAAGGAGGAGTTGGTTACAGAGTGCGAACGATGAAGGATGAGTTGGAAGGGGAATAAGATCTGCTGAGATTTGCCTTCTCCCGTGAATCCAGAACTGCCTTAGTAAGACACTTGGTTGATCACTTGAGGTGCAAAGAAGTGTTTCCTTCTGGCTCAAGCCCAGCCTACATCCCTAAGAAACTGCAGGGAAAATTCAGGAACTGGGATTAGAAAAAATTACAACTCACACATCTTTAAATAACTGAGCTTGCAATAAACCTGCTTTCTGAAGTTTCACTCTGAACCGAGTTCCTGTGCTTGTATTGGACACATTCCCTCAAATCTCTCCTTTCTGTTTAGCCCATTTCCTGATATATTTATTTCTCTTTTCCTTCATGCCTGCTGCCTTTCTAGCCTCTCTGAATACAAGGCAGGAATCAGTTCCTTACCAAACCTCGAGTACTGTTCATAAACTCCTCCAGTGAGTCCCATAGCAATGCATGGATCTCAATACCAAGAGAGAGAAAAAAAAAACAACACGTGGAGAAAAGTTGTATGAGAAGAAGTAGTTTAGGAGTGCGTTTAATTCAGATACGTGGGAAGACTTCCTGACAGTAAGCTCCTCCAGTCCTATAAACAGCTTCTTCTCAAGGGAAGTAACGATTACCTTGATGATGAATATAGTCCGGCCAGAGCACTGGGGTTGTAAGGCGTTGGCAGGAAATGGGTTGGGTGATGTAATACAAATTCCTTTCGTGTTTGACTTCTCTGATTCAGGCAATTTCTCATCTCTGCTTAGGGTTAAAGAGAGGAGATGTGAGTCATCCTAGGGAGAGGACCAGGAGAGACCATTTTTTCTGCTGCGGTGGTCTTCTTGACTGTTGAAGTGTTACCTGATGTCTGCAAGAGTTTTGCAGACTCCCAAGCTCCTCAGTTATTTCAACAAGAGGGACAACGTCTTGTTTAGATTTCCCCTTCTAAATGACTATAGCAGTGCTAGAGTGTGGCACGTGTGTTTAGAAGTAGTCTGTAAAATTATCGTTTGGAAGACCAAAACCAAGTGGTGTAGAGAGAAAACAGCCTGTTGGTGGATATTGTGTCCTATTGAGGGCATGAAAGTGGCTTTCTGGGTCAGACAGAAGGTCTCTGCCTTCCAGTGTTCTGGCTTTGACAGTGTCTAATAGCAAGTACTTAAAGCAGAGGGAGCAGTGCCAGGATTTGGTGAGAGTTTCCCTTCCTCTGTACTCTTGAAAAAATCCCGTGGCTTTGGGATTTCCTGGCCATAATTTTTATTATTTTTCTTTAAAGTCACCTGTGATAGATTTTTCTTTATTGAATTTGTCTAAGTGACTTTTGAGCCCATCTAAGTCTTTGGCATCCGCAACATCTTGTGGAAATTAGTCCCCTGCTGTAGGTATGTTTTATGGGGGAAAAGTTCTTCTGTGCTCAGCTGACTTGAAAGCGAAGGCGTTTTAAAGCTCCCTGGTGAGCGGGGAGCTTGGGGTCCCCAGCATGCACAGCTGTGCTGTCATCGCATGGGTGAGGATTTTCTTCTGAAGGGAAAAAAACCTCACAAAACCAAAACGTTTGAAGAAAAAAAACAGAGGAAAATTTAAGTAGTTTGTGTGCAGTTAATATCTTCTTTCTTTTTTCTTCCTGAAGGATTATAATACCTTTGCGAAACGCATTTCTCGATACCCATCAGCGCGCATCCGCGTTGCTGACGGACGCGCCGGGCTTTTGGAAGGCGCTGCAGTAGGCGGGCAGGAGCCTCGGCTCCGTGTCCTGCCCGGGGGCGTTAACCGGGAGAGCTGGGAG
>NW_009694136.1:0-2873 GCF_000703405.1 Apaloderma vittatum
AAGAGAAGAGAAGAGAAGAGAAGAGAAGACTTCATTAATGTTTACAAATATGTAAAAGGTGTCAGGAGGACGGACCCATTTTCAGTGATGTCCAATGACAGGACAAGGGGCAACGGGTGCAAGCTGGGGCACAAGAGGTTCCACAAAAATATTAGGAAAAACTTTTCCACTATGAGGGTGACAGAGCACTGGCACAGGCTGCCCAGGGAGGAGTGTCCTTCCCTGGAGACGTTTAAAACCCGCCTGGACGCATTCCTGTGTGACTTATCCTAGGTGATCCTGCTCTGGCAGGGGGGTTGGACTAGATGATCTCTAGAGGTCCCTTCCAGCCCCTAACATTCTGTGATTCTGTGAACAAGGAACAGCTTAATATGGCATTTCTCCCACCTCCAAAAAGAGTAAGATATGTCATAAATTCTATACAAACAAATAAAGTGTTGTAACTGCAAATTTATACTTTCAAAATTACAGGATTTCAAATATAACAGACTCCTCTCTCTCTCAGATGCATTTTCAGTTCTGAAACTTTAGTGGGTTTTCTTTTTGGCTTTCTTTTTGTTTCCATCATTTTATTTTGAATTTTCTTTGAAGATGTTTATGGTGCTGTTAATGCAACCACAGAACAATGTTGGAAGGGACCTCTGGAGCCTGTCTAGTCCAGTTTCCTGCTCAGATCATGGTCAACTTGAAGTCAGATCCACATTGCTCAGGGTCTTGTCTAGTCAAGCTTTGAGCATCTCCAAGGGTGAAGATGCCATACTCTCCCTGAACAACCTGGTCCAGTATTTGACCTTCCTTGCTGTGAAGAATTTTCTCCTAATGTCTATTCAGAATTTCTCCAGCTGCAACATCAGCTTCTCACTCCTGCCCTCTGCACCTCCAGGAATCTTTCTTCTCTACAACCACGCATTAAATAGCTGAAAACAGAAACCAGAACACTCCCTCGAAGCCATTCCCTCTTCAAAACAAAAAGTTTCTCAGACTCTATGTACACCACGGGCTCCAGACTCCACTTCAGTGGCCCAGCATTAGATTCTCTCCAATATGTCTGCATCTTCCTTGTACATCACACACAGCATTTCAGATGCCATCACACAAGTGCTGAAGTGCAGGGATTAATGAATTTTCTCAACTAAGCTGCTGCTAATGCCGCCCAGCACGGACTTGGCCTTCATTGCTGCAAGTGCATGGTGCTGATGTTTTTTTCAACTTGCTGTCCACCAAAATTCCCAGATCCTGCTTTGCAAGGCAGCTGTCACTGTACCTGTTGCATGAGGCTGGTCTCTTCCCAGTGCAGGCCTCAGAAGGCCCCCATCAATCCACTTCTTCAACCTGTTGAAGTGCCTTTCAGTATCAGCCCTGGCCTGCAGCTCAGGAGCAGTCATTCTCCTCACCATTCCAGTGTCATGTGTGAACTTCTAAGGGTGTACTCCACCCCATTTTGCAGATGATTGCTGAAGACATTAAATGTTAGCATCCCTAACATAAACCCCTGAGGAATGCTATGCCTAGTTAGGCACTACATGAACTCTTACTCTTTGCGCTCACCAGTCCATGCAGTTTTCCAGTCTCCCGGTAATACGCCAATCCAATGCATGTTTCTCCACTTCAGATACAAATAGGCTGTGTCAAAAGTTTTGCTCTCCCCACACTCACGCTGCTAATCACATCACTGCGTAAAGGCAGTAACATTGGTCAGGCACAACTTGCGCAGGTAAATCTGTGCTTGCTGTTTCCAGTTACTTTCTCCTGACATGTCTGGAAACAACTTCTGGGAAGACTGGCTCCATGATCTTCCTTGGGACTTTGATTAGGCTGCCTGGCTTGCAGTTCTCCAAATCCACTTTATCCTCAGGATAGCTGTGATGCTTGTCTTCTTTCAGTCCTAACATACTTCACCCAGCCATCGTGCCTCTTTGAATATCACAGAGAAAGGCTTTGCAATGACATTGACTTGTTCCCTCAGCAGCACTGAATGCATCCTACACGGTCCCACAAAATTCTGTGTATGTCTAGATTGCTCAAGAAGTCCCTAACTCAATCTTCCCTTACCATGGCCCAAACTTGATCTCTAGGCACTCAGATCTAGGAGACCTGGCAGCAGGCCTTGTCAGTAAAGAGAGCCAAAAAGGCTGTTAGGTCAGCCTTTTCTAGTTTGTCACCACCCAATTCTTCCGCGGGCCTACATGTTCCTTACGCCACTCTTGCTGCTTAGGCAGCTGTAACAGCCCTTCTCACCCCTCACAAATTTCAGTTCCAGATGAGACTGGCTCTTCTACTACACCTCAGCAATGTTTGTACCTTTCATATAGCTCATCCCCACTTCCACCTATATACAAGTGCCTTCTGCACTTGAGCTCAGCCAGAGCTCCACATTCAGCCGTGTGGACCTCCTGCCACATCTCCTGAGTCTATCAACTTCAAAACATGCAGTTCCTATGCCTTAAGGAGGCAATTCTTGACAAACAAAAAGCTGTCTTGGGCCTATTTATTATCCATAGTTGCCTCCCACAGGATCTCATCTACAAACTCAGTCAGTAAGCTGAAGTCCATTCTTCCAAAGACAAGTGTCATTATTCTGACATTTGCTTTCTCTTTTCCCACAGTAATACATAGAATGAACTGAGGAAATCACTTTAACATATTGATGAAGAAGTGCTACTACTAATCATAAATATAGTCTAACCCAAAACTCTAACAAAGGCAAATGTACCCAGTTAAGAGTCTCAAGACAGCTTCATAAATGTATTTTTTCATTTCTCTGCAATAGTACATCCTTCTAATTATTCATTTGGTTTCTCTAACACACATGGCCCCTAATTAAACTCTGAAGAGAGTGATACTAAAAATTACATAGATCCTTAGCTCACCCA
>NW_009694137.1:0-1225 GCF_000703405.1 Apaloderma vittatum
CCTCGGAATTCTTGGATTTGGCTGCATCTGTACAAGAGGCAGTCTGTATCCAAGCAATGGATGAGAGGGGATGGTACCAGGTATGGACTCACAGACCAAAACCTGACCGTCTCCCTTCCTGGGAGTTTGGGCCCTCTCAAGGGCGACCTGAGTAAATTTGTGATCTGTGAGGGAACGACCTATGGCAAAATGCAGTGGCATTGGGGGCACTCTGGGCAATGCCACACAGACTGCCCACCAACTTTGTTCAGAAACTGGTAGAATTGCTAAAATGGAAGATTAAGCGCTTGGGAAAAACGCAGGCTACTTGTCTCTGCAGGAAAGCACAATTAACTTCTTTGCGCCCTGTCAAGAGGCACCCAAAGAGGTTATGTTATTGGTGTTTGATGTGTTAGCAGGCAGGAGTTTGTATTTGGCCCAGTGGAACTTCAGTAGTCACAAGAAGGGGGAAACTGCTCGCATTAGGACCCTGCAGCTTGCTCCTATCACGATCTGCAGTGACTGGCTTTTCACACCCCTCTGTCAGCCCAGATGAACCTGGCATTACTGAAGTGATTGACGATCTGACAACAGGAGATAGCAAGATGCACCCTTTTTCCCCTGTAATTCTCCAGTCTGTCCAGTTTGTAAACCTGATGATTAGTAGAGTTCAACAATTGATTATAGAAAATTGAGTAGCGGTACCTTGTCACTGACAACTATTTCTGTTCCTAGTAAAGCAACAGCGATACAGGCAGCTGCTGCTTGCAGATGGCCACTTTAGATGTGAAAGACCAAGGATGGTACCCCTCTTTTTATCTAGCTGCATTCGTTTGACAGATACCAAACGGCTCTTTGCTTTTGTTCCCAACTTGCTGATATCGCAGATGTCAGGAAACTGCACCTGGAGAAGAAGACTACCCTATTTTAATCCTGAATATAGACAGGGAGGATTAATTTCTGTATCTGCTATAATTTTAGTTTTGATTTGTATTTCTGTTAGTAAGTCAGATATTTTGGAGAGGGTAACTACCACCTCTAAAGAAGGAGATGAGTAGCACGTCCATATCCGAAAAATAAATTCACGCGTGTAGTTAAATTAAATTTATTTACTGGATATAAGCTCCTCCAAATTTAAAGGTTTGGTATGGATTGAGGAAAAGATCAAGCTCAAGCACTAGCCCTTGACAAAAGAATGATAATCTGGATTATCATACACTCACCTCAATCAAGCCGGGGGTTCCCT
>NW_009694137.1:1550-3254 GCF_000703405.1 Apaloderma vittatum
ACAGACTAGCCCAGGTTGCAGTTTCCCTGAAATCTGCCTAGCAACAGTTTAGCTAGGGAAGGGGAAACACCTGCCACAGTACCCCACAATACTCTATGGGAATTCTGCACTTAGATGTTTACTCAGTATCAAACCTCTTGGAGTAACCTCTTGGGTTTGTACTCTTGCAAAAAAAAACCACAAACAAACAAAAAAAACCCCATCCAAACTATACTACCTGGAACAAACCTGATTGCATTGGATACTATTGGCTAGTTTACATCACACTAAAAATGAGTTGTCTGTGCTGAAATCACAGTATAGCATATTAAATGATAGATGCAAAGTTTGTACCTCATAATGATTGCAATGTTGCCTCTAGTGATGCTCTGACTGGTTTGATATAGATGTTCTGATGGGAAAATATGTTCTCACCTATATACGTATAGTATGGGTTAATATGTTCTCACATTAAAAACAAAGAGAACTCACTGTCTCTTCTGAACTGGGGACAGTGGATGCTTTTCGATTTCAAAGATATTTCCTCGTTCATGGCAATTTGCTCATATAGCATAAAAGAGTTTGAAAAAAAAAATCAACAAAAACTCACAAACTTGACATGTTGAGTATATGTATTAAGAAACTGGTCAAGTTGTATCTTTGATATTAAACTTGCAAAGTCCAAAAGATGACCAAGACAACACTACAGACCTGCTACCTGGAACCCTAATGAGTGGATTAGCGGTGCTCGAGAGCCTATTTATAATCTGAATCGCATTATTCGGCTGCAAGCTGTCCTAGAAATCATTACTAATGAGACAGCCCGTGCTCTTGATCTATTGGCAGATCAAGTCACCCAAATGCGAACAGCAATATTGCAACATCGTATGGATCTCGATTACCTGCTAGCCGAAGAAGGAGGTGTTTGTGGGAAATTAAATGATTCTAATTGTTGTTTAAAAATTGATGATAATGGAAGAATCGGAATGGATATAACCCGAGGAATTTGTACATTGGCTCAGGTTCCAGTACAAACCTGGAAGGGATGGGAGTTTGACCCTTTCTCCTGGCTGCCAGGTGGTCCCTGGGTCAAATGCATTACCTTTTATTTTTTATGTAGTGTTGCTGCATTAATGTTTTTACCCTGTATGATTCCATGCGCTGTCCGATTAATTCAGACCGTAGTGACCAACATGCAGTTTAGCACCACTATTTCGCCAGAAGGTACTAAAGGTATTCGAATTGTGCGAAAACCAGTTGCCTCTGATATCAGGATAGTATAATCATTATTTACCTCTTGGCCTTGCTTTCTGTGTTTGCTTTTGGTTTTCTCCTCTTTCTTTTTCCTTTCAAACAGTTTCCAGATTTACAGAGCAGTTTAAAGTTGAGACCCCCATGACATGCACTTTAGGACAAGGAGGTGGGGAAGTATTATTTCACGCTGCGTACAAAGACCCCAACCCCGACAGCAGAATAGTATTGCCGAGCTTGCAGGAGGCAAGAAGAACACAGAGGTATTGGTCAGTCACATTATGGTTGCCTTGGCCTTGGCAGCCTCATTCGCTCTCATTGTTTTTGTATGTGTGCTTTGGCGACGCGGTGATGAGTTTTAGGAATTTTGTGATAAATGTTGTTCTTGTTGCAATTGTTTTGATAGACAAGAACCTCCTTCTCTTCCTAATCCCTCAATGCCA
Source organism: Apaloderma vittatum (assembly GCF_000703405.1). Lineage (NCBI taxonomy): Eukaryota > Metazoa > Chordata > Aves > Trogoniformes > Trogonidae > Apaloderma > Apaloderma vittatum. The sequence continues at coordinate 3,224 of NW_009694137.1, forward strand.
GAAACACAGTTGTAACCCTAATCGGGAACAA
>NW_009694137.1:3289-6830 GCF_000703405.1 Apaloderma vittatum
TAAATTGTTGACATATCTGTGTTTATTGTTATAGTTAAGTCAGGTTTATCGTTTGAATCATGAAACAAAATCGCAGCTCCAAGACTGAGAGTTGTAATGGACGTTTGCAAGGGCGCCACATGGTTTTACGAATGAGGGACTGATTGATATGGAGAAAATGGACGACACTGAAGAAGATGGAGGACGACGTTATCAGAATCCAGGGCCAGGGGAGTGCAAAACTGAAAAGACTGGTATTTTTCACATTCTTCTGTTTGTTATAGGACATGTAGTATAATTGTTAGCTATTATTATGATGTTAGAGTTAAGAATATTGTTATAAACAAATAGTTTGTTAATTAGCACAACTATTTTTCTGTACTGCTCCTCTCCACCCCCATCCGTCGTTTTGCTTTTTTTTCTTTCTTTTCACTTTCCTCCTTCATTTCCTTCTCTCTCTATCTCTCTCTTTCTCTCTAACCCTCTTCCCTTTCCTGCTACCAGAGAACACCAGACCCAAGCATGAAATGTTGAAACAAGGGGAGGATGTAAGAGACTGTGTTAAAAAAGTTTGTCTCAACCTTGCTGGAATTGCCCGCGAAGAAAAGACTGTTGAAATTGCCCGCAAAGAAACTTCAAGGCTGCTGTTTGCAAGCTTGGACCACTGATAAGTCCCAAACAGCAACTTCAGAGCCCAGCCCAGATAAGCCACAGGACTTGACTTGACTACTGATACAACTTAAGGGCTCAGCCCAGATAAGCCATGGGGCTCGAATAAACACAACCTTCTGGCCCGGCCTCACCTGCCGATACAGCAGTTGTCTTGCAAGCCCACTGGTGTAACTGCTGATAAGGTAGCTGCCCTGCAAGGCAAAAATGGGCCCTCTGGATACCTACGCATGCTCCACTGACAGAGGTGACGCTGAAGGGGGTGAGGATCGCTGCTGACAACCCTCATATGCATGCGCTAAACAGACGGAGAATGGGCAAAGCAACTCTTGGAACACTATATAAAGCCACCATGAACAGTTATTCTTTGGAGATCTTTCCCACCTTATTGACGCAGGCGGACCTGCGAGATGTTGCTGGATCTGTGGTGATAGCTATACTTCTTGCTATCTTGAACTTTTACTGCTTTGATTTTCTTTTTCCTTATCTTTCTTTCCTACCGCTCTCGAGTGGTTGTTAGACAATAAAAGGTTTTGCTTTTGTGACATCTGACACTGTTTGTGTGTTAATTTCACCTTTACGATCAAAATGAATCACCTTGACTCTAACCTCTATCAGGTATAACTGGGTCAAGACAATGAGGAGTGATTGAGGGAGCTGGGTCTGTTCAGTTTGACGAAGAGGAGGCTGAGGGGAGATCTCATCATGCTCTGCAATTACTTGAAAGGACATTGTAGAAAGGTTGATGCTGGTCTCTTCTCACAAGTAATTAGGGACAGAACTAGAGGAAATGGTTTCAAGTTGCAACAGGGCAAGTTTAGGCTGGGTATTAAGAAGAAATTCTTCACGGAAAGACTGGTCTGACACTGGAATAGACTGCCTAGGCAGGTGGGTGAGTCGCCATCCCTGGGTGTGTTTGTTTAAGTGTCGCTTAGATGTGGTGTTGGGTGATACGGGTGATACTGCCTCACTTTGGAGCCTATCTTCAAAAGAACAATCACCTACACTTTGCTACCAGAGAGAATATGGAAGGAAGAGTGAACATTTAGCCTTTGCTCCCAGAGGGAAGGTGGCCAAATGGATAATAGGTCCTGGTCTGTATCTCTCCTGGATTGACCTGCCACAGAGGAACTAACATTAAGGATCTGAGCCATCTGACACGGGATATGCTGGACTCAATTCACAAAATTCAAGCCTGAGCTGAGTTTCCTCCATTTGGGGTCTAACTTCTAAAAGCAATCACTTACATTTTGCTCCAAGAAAGGAGGTCGCAGGAAGGAAAACTCGAGCTGGTCTGCATCTCTCCTGCACTGTCCTGCCACAGAAGCACTAACCTTAAGGATATATGCTATGTGAAACGAGATATATAGGATTGAAGAAAAAAATTCAAACCTGAGACGAGCTTCCTCAGTTTGGAGTCTAGCTTTGAAAGAGTATTCACTTACACTTTGCTCCCAGAGAGGAGGTGGCAGGTTGTTATACTGGCGCTGGTCTGCATCTCTACTGGATTTCCCTGCCAGAGAAGCACTAACCTTTACTGATATGAGCTATGTCACATGAGATATCCTGGACTGAAATCACAAAATTCAAGCCTGAGCCGAGCTGCCTCATTCTGGATCTTTCCTGGGTTTAGCTAAAAACCCAGTCCTTTTTAGTGATTTTTATTTTCCACTTTAGTCTCTTCTAAAAGGCTACACTTTCTGAAGTGAGCAGAATGTTTTTGCAGGCAGTGCCTGCTACTAGCAGTGATAACACTTGATGTTTTCAGTTACTGCCTGAGAGTGGTATGCAGAAAGGCTCTTGCTTATACTTATTCCTATAGTGACCAAGGCCACTGCTGGCTCTGTGTGCCACGCTGGGGGTGCTGGGTAATAAGAGGGGTCACAAGGAAGTAAAAGGTGGCACCTCTTGGGGGGTAATAGACAGGACACATGACCACCGAGAATATTCACAGAATCACAGAATCACAGAATGTTAGGGGTTGGAAGGGACCTCTGAAGATCATCTAGTAACATGCCAAATACCCCATTGCTGGAAGAAAAGTGCAATAGAGACGTATATGCAGGACCATTGTCGGTCTTAATAAGGTGTGATACACCCATGATTGCAAAGCAGTGTATCCAACGTCGCCTGACATTCCGTGCTTTTTCTCCGTAGCAGAAGCAACCAGAAAACCTGAAAAAGTATCAACAGTAACATGCACAAAACGCAATCTGCCAAAAGGAGCATAATGAGTAACATCTGTCTGCCATGTATCATTAGAGGATAGACCACGGATATTTACACCATCCTGCAATGGAGGATAGGAGTGTGACTGACAGTCAGCGCAAGCACGGACAATATCCCGTGCCTGTGATCAAGTAAGATTAAATTCCTTTTGTAGACCAGTGGCATTTTGATGGGAAAAGTTGTGCGATAGACGAGCCTGTTCAAACTGCCGCGTAACTATATTCATAGCACAGCAAGACTGAGTATAATGATCAGCGACAGCATTACCTCTGGTTATAGGACCAGGCAAGGAGGTGTGGGAGCGAACATGCATTATGAAGCAGGGGTGTAATCTATTCGTTATCATGTGGCTTAATTCCACTAAGAGAGAAAACAGCTGTTTGTTAGAAACCTCTTTCAAAAAGGCAGCTTCAATCCTTTGAATAACCCCCACGGCATACTGCGAGTCAGAAACTATATTGAGTGGTTCCTCAGAAAAGGTACGCAAAGCTAGTCGTATAGCACTGAACTCAACTATTTGCATAGAACCTTCAGTTGATTCAGCCTGTACAGACCACTGATCCCCATCTCTCCAAGTTATCACTGCACGATGTGTTTTACCAGACCCATCTGTAAATACAGTTCTGGCATTTAACAAAGGCTGTTGTGTTAAGATCTTATACGG
>NW_009694137.1:7006-7570 GCF_000703405.1 Apaloderma vittatum
AACCTTATTAAGATAATCAGCCATTGCTGCCTGGAAAGACAGACTATCCTTCATTAGCTGAACGAATGTTTCCTTGGTACCTGGAAAATATATGTTATCTGGATCTTGTCCCGCTAGTTGTTAAATGCAGAGGCGACCCTTTTGGATCACTGTTATCAGCATGTCCAAAGGAGTTGTAACTATCTTTGTAAAAGTATGAGGAAAAAAAAAATCCCTTCTAAAGTTCAGTGGTTTGACCCTGGCCCACAGCCAGGTGCCCACACAGCCGCTCTCTCACTCCCCCTTCTCCACTGTACCGAGGGAGAAAATATTTCAAAGGGCTTAAGGTTTGAGATAAGGACAGGGAGATCACTTTAATTTACCGTCCCGGGAAAAACAGACTCTATTTTTGGGGAAATTAATTACATTTATTAAGAGAACAAATCAGAGAGGAGTAGTGAGAAGTAAGAAAAAAACAAACAGATCTTAAAAGCAGATGACCTTCTCCCCATCCCTCCCTTCTTCCTGGGTTTAACATCAATCCCGATTTCTCCACCTCCTCCCCCCGAGGGGTGCATGGGGATA
>NW_009694137.1:7979-8292 GCF_000703405.1 Apaloderma vittatum
ATCTACACAGTGGTCCTCACGGTGGGCATCTACACCCTGCCCATGGACTGCAGGGGGACAATCCGCTTCAGAATGGTCTTCACCACGACCTGGGGGACACTGCTCTGGCGCCTGGAGCTCATCCTCCCCCTCCTCCTTCTTCATTGACCTTGGTGTCTTCACAAATTCTCACTCCTCCATTTCCAGGCTGGCTGTGGTTGCAAAGTTCTTTTTCCTCGTTGTGGCAGGTGTTTCCATCCCCAGTTAAGCTTTTCTTAGGCAGATTCCAGGGAATCTGCGATTTGGGCTAGTCCGGACTTGTCTATGGAACCTG
>NW_009694138.1:0-218 GCF_000703405.1 Apaloderma vittatum
GCACCTGGGGCTCGTAATGTGGAGCTGGCAGTCCCCCCAAACCGCAGGACCAGCACCAGCCAGAGGGTGGTTCCTTGCCGACAGCCTGGTTCCTGTGGTTCGGGCAGTTCTGCTCACACTGCAGGCTAAAACGGGCATCTTAGTTTCAGCGCTTTAGAGGGCCTCTGCCAGATCTTGTAGCGCAGATCTTTTTTCCCCGTTTCTTAAATACGTTTTCA
>NW_009694139.1:0-2210 GCF_000703405.1 Apaloderma vittatum
AGACCCCTGAGGAACTCCACTTGTCACTGGGAAGCCATGAGTATTTTGTATGAAACTGGTTTTGTTTGAAACATTATTCCTCACATGCGCACACCTTTGTCAGATCTGAGATGGAAAAGATACAGTGCGGTTTAAATGGAAATAAATTTGGATGTGTGTTTCTCACTTCATGCCTCGTTCTCAACACAATGCTCAGAAGTAGGGGAATTAAAGCAAAAAAATATTTCCCCTCCCCATCCTTTCTGTACAGAGCTTACCTTGTTTGCTCTGTATTAAAGTGCAAAATGGGTGCCCTGTTTTTGGGCTGAGACAACTACTAAAATGAATAAAATGAATTATAATAAAAGAGCAAACAGCAGAGGCCTGTACTAATTAGAAGTTCAGACCTGGTTGTACAGCGCTTCACGGGCGAGGGACTTTGTGGGCACGCTCGGCAGCCACGTCCATGACCAGTCCGTGACCAGTGTGCTCTGTGCTCCCCATCTCCTCGACTGGTGCTCTGGAAGTTCCCTGGCCGAGGGCTGCCGCGGTGCAGAGCAGTTCACTCAGTTACCGCTGGTGTGTGCGTGGGAGCAGGAACGCAGCTGTGTGCCCGCAACCCGATTTGTGTTTTTTGTCTGGTTATGATTCAGTTGTGCCACTTAATTACTGCACTCCCAGGTGTTCTGTAGTAAACGTGTATTCTTAACCTACAGTCTCTCTGCTAGACTAAGAATTCCATTATAATTGAAAAGCTATTTGGGAACATTCCAGCCTTTTTTTGAAGTGAAAACCACAGCAACAGCATACTAAAAAAATCAATTTATTTGAAGTCAGAGGGGCAGGTCACTTTGTTTCATATTGTCAGTGTGATTTCGGTCTTTAATGATTAAGGTTGGGACAGGAGGGGAGTTGCTTGTTTTTCTTCTTTCACGGACTCTGGGTTGTGAGCGCTCGCATCTGAAATCCTCGCTGTCCACACAGCAGCCTGTTTGGAGCATGTGAGTTACGTGACAGCTTTTCAAATGGAATCCACGTAATCTAAACATTAAGGTAATACAGAAAGTGTGGTGTGTCGTGATCTGCTATGCCCTGCCTCGTCTGAAGGTCAGCACCGACAAACAGTTTGCATGCCCTTGGGATGTGATTTCACTGCTCTTATCTAAAAACACGGCCAAATCTGTAGTTTTGGGAAAGATACTCTAGCACGTTTTATCTTCTTTTCAGCTCTTACACTTCTAAGTAAAAATCTATGAAATTAAGTCCTGTTATGGAAGTTGAAATTGAAAGGTTTTTCCTTTATCGAACAAGCTAAATCCATGTGAGTACAAATTAACCAGTAACACTTACTCCTGTACAAATTATGAGGAAGAAGAATTCCTACCTGAGGGAATCCCAACTGTCAATTCATATAACGAGTGGTACCAAATGCATTACAGCTACCATATGTCGGATGAGCCACATGAAATAGAATATAACAATGTCCATATTTAGTGAGAATAGGGACAAACAGAAATTTTGCCAGGCTAGCTTAGTGATTCACATCCTAACAGGTAGCAGTTGGACCTGTTTCTTTGAGCTCTCTGAACACTGATTCACAGTTTGTTGCAGGTGTCCTGGAACTGGTGCTGGTTGTGGCATCATTTTGTTTTGCAGCTTTTAGTCTTCTACAGCGTTCGGTGGTTCAGGAGTCCTTTGCAGTTGGCAGATTGAAGTCAGCAGGGCTTGAGGGAGATATTTTATGGACTGAGTGTCTGGATGTGACTGAGAAGCAGGAGACTCACCTTTCTCCAGCCAGTGTCCCCACCCTGTAAGAATTCATTCCTGTGTTCCTCTTGCACGCTGGTGCAGGGCTGTGTGCCTTGAGGAGGGCTGGTTAGGCAGAAGGTTTGAATAGAAATTGTCTTGAAATGGGACAAGTTCCCATCTGAGTTCAATGATCTCCAGAATTGCAGTAAAGCAGGGGTCTGGAGAATCTAAATTGTGGGTTTATGTGTTTAAAGTGGTGCTCAAGTTGTGTCCTTTTGTGAATCTAGCTGATAGTGCATTGGAAACTTTTAAAATGTTTATATTGGTAAAAAGTGAACAAAAGCTCAGTGTAATTTATAAGTTACCATAACCACTATGTGATATTTTACTTTCGGTGTGCTCAGGGATAGGACAGATGAAGTACTGGCACTAGAACTTCTTCCCACCGGGCTCTGGCAGTGCAGCTGGACCCCCTGGGTGTT